>NC_077232.1:38733779-39033779 GCF_027887165.1 Monodelphis domestica
AAGATGTGTGTTCCACAGCCATTTGGAAGGCAGGGGGGGAGTGATGGAGAGAAGATGTGGGTTCCACAGCAATTTGGAAGGCAGGGGGAGTGGTGGAGAGAAGATGTGGGTTCCACAGCAATTTGGAAGGCAGGGGGAGTGGTGGAGAGAAGATGTGGGTTCCACAGCAATTTGGAAGGCAGGGGAGTGATGGAGAGAAGATGTGGGTTCCACAGCAATTTGGAAGGCAGGGGGAGTGATGGAGAGAAGATGTGGGTTCCACAGCAATTTGGAAGGCAGGGGGGAATGGTGGAGAGAAGATGTGGGTTCCACAGCAATTTGGAAGGCAGGGGGGAATGGTGGAGAGAAGATGTGGGTTCCACAGCAATTTGGAAGGCAGGGGGAGTGGTGGAGAGAAGATGTGGGTTCCACAGCAATTTGGAAGGCAGGGGGAGTGGTGGAGAGAAGATGTGGGTTCCACAGCAATTTGGAAGGCAGGGGGAGTGGTGGAGAGAAGATGTGGGTTCCACAGCAATTTGGAAGGCAGGGGGAGTGGTGGAGAGAAGATGTGGGTTCCACAGCAATTTGGAAGGCAGGGGGAGTGGTGGAGAGAAGATGTGGGTTCCACAGCAATTTGGAAGGCAGGGGGGAGTGGTGGAGAGAAGATGTGGGTTCCACAGCAATTTGGAAGGCAGGGGGAGTGGTGGAGAGAAGATGTGGGTTCCAAAGCAATTTGGAAGGCAGGGGGAGTGGTGGAGAGAAGATGTGGGTTCCACAGCAATTTGGAAGGCAGGGGAGTGGTGGAGAGAAGATGTGGGTTCCACAGCAATTTGGAAGGCAGGGGGAGTGGTGGAGAGAAGATGTGGGTTCCACAGCAATTTGGAAGGCAGGGGAGTGGTGGAGAGAAGATGTGGGTTCCACAGCAATTTGGAAGGCAGGGGGAGTGATGGAGAGAAGATGTGGGTCCCAGGAGGCATCTCATCTGGGGATTTTAATTTCAGAACTCTTGCCTTCATGGATGCAGCTTCCCATGAGCCAAACTAGGAATCCACCCCATGTTTTCTGACACAAACTCTGGAACTCTTTCCATTACAAAATGCTGACTCCAGGATGGCCATTCTGGGAACAGCTGACCATTCTCAGTTCAGCCACTGAAGATATGTAATGTGCGCAAAACACTTTTCTCACTACAGATTCTTCCTCTGTGAAGCAGGGCTTCTGCTGTTATCAATGAATCTACCAGCCTGTGCCCTACTGTAGTTGTTGGCAGGAGAAAATTATAGAGACTCGTTGACTTAGAGTTTTTATAGCTGAGAGGGTTGTTAAAGGACATCTAGTCAAGCTTTCTGAGCTGCATGTATCAAGAGCATCTTTACATTAAATATAGTTCGAGAACAAGGACAACCCCATTCCCTGGCATAAAAGAGAATGCTACCGACAAGATGAAAAGCAAAGCAAACTTCAACCTTGGCAGGATATTCTAGAAGCACGCAATCCCTCTTGCATCTAGAGTATTCCTGCTAAAGTCTAGCTACAGAGTCTAGATTTTTAAAATCTAGTTTAATTAATAATAATTAAAGATTTCATCTTTCATCTTAATGGGTTTGAATCCTTACTCTTCCGCTCGCTTTTTGGGACCTTGGATAACTGATCTGACATCGATGGGTCTCAATATGTTCATCTTTAATGAGAGATTAAGCCCAATGACTTTGAATGTCCCTTGCAGGTCTAAATCTATGCTCTTATGATCCTGTCATCTCCCTCCATTTCTCCTTTATCCCAACGCTGACATTAACCCCCTCATTTTACAGAGGAGGAAATGCGGTCTCAGAGATGAGATTTGCTCCGGGTTACTCTAGCAAATGTGGAAGAGAAGCAAGATTTCTTGACAGCCCCTTCAAATTCTATTATTTCAGACAAATAATCCAAAAGGGTTTGTTCTGGGCTGAACATTAGGTTCCACCATTCTAGACTTAATTACAAAACTGTCCTTCCTTCTGGCTCTTTTCAACGGCCAACTCAACCGCTATTTCTAAGCCACACTTAGGCTTCCATTACCACATGCATTTCACTGCTGCCATGAGATGGATTATCCAAAGCCGCAGAGGCTGGGTACTCTCAGCAATTGCGTTAATTAGCTCCCATTTTCATCAGGCCTCCAAAGTCAAGGGGAATTCTTTCCCCAGAAAACAAACCCATGTCGTCGTGGAATATGCTTTTTAATGAATGTCCCATTAACTAGCTGACAATAACTTGTAGACTAAATTAGCCGAGCCGAATGTAATTAAACATTTATTAATGTCCTGCTTCCCTATTACAATTATGTTCTGGCTCTTTTTTTCCAGGCTTTGTGGGCAGAAGGAATAGATGGCAACAGAGGTGAAGGGACTGGCAGAAAAACAGGTTTCCATCATCCACTTCTCATTTCCCTCTCTGGGTACTTATTTTAATTAATAGAAGGTTAAAATGGTGCAGTCATTGTCAGTTTATTGGATTCTAAAGCACAGGGTCCAGGGGCTGTTTGTTCATTATTATAGTACTTATTAAAGTGCCTTAATGACATTCCTTTGGAGAGCAAGGACTCGGCAAAAGATTGAATCATACACAACACCAATGACCCGAGAAGCATATATTCATATTAGAGATGGAAACTCTGGCCTAGAAATCAGCATTCTAGATATGAATCACATCTATGCCAGTCTTGATTATTAATTCTCAACAAATCAGAGAACAATCGGGCAGAAAGGGCCTTTTTTGAGATCATTCAGTCCAGCTCTTTTAAGATTACTAATAGGAAACTGGAGAAAATTACATCTTTACATTTAGAGCAAGGTCATTCTTTCCAACAGTCTTATTTACATTTTTTAAATCCTTCCCTTCTGTCTTAGTATCAGTTCTAAGTCAGAGAGCAGCAAGAGCTAGACAACTGAGGTTAAGTGACTTGCCCAAGGTCACATAGTTAGGAAGTCTCTGGGTATTTGAACCCAGGTGTTCTCACTTTCAGACTGGTACTCTCTTCACTGTGCTACCTATTTTCCCCTAATCTTACTTACATAGGAGCAAAATGAAGCCAAGTGATTTGCACAAGGTCATACAATGGATAAATGAGATAGATGGGATATGAACTGTTTGTGCCCAGTATTTTTTGTCATATTTGCCCCATGGCACCGCATATTCCCAACTCTCAAGTCATAGTGGAATCACCAGATGATTCACTTTTTTCAATTTAATTTATAATTAAATCATAATTATATATATTATTACAATTTGATATAATTATAAATTAACATAATTTATAAATTTAATTTAATTCAGTTTTAACTTAATTCCAACCATGTGCCAGTTTTTATAGAGTTAGACTAAAAGGCAAGAAGGTCCAAAATCAAGTTCTGTTCAGGGAACTTATAGGTTCTATGACAAATTACTCAGCCTCTCCATGCAGATGCAGAGGAGGTGGAAATTTGTCCTGGCAGGGAAGATCCTCCCCTTGAAATTCCCCATACCACTGAAAGAGTAGGTCCAGTCCCCATCCCTAGCCCTACTCCTAGACGTCAGACATTTTGCTAGGCATCTGGGACACAAAGCTAAAAATCGTCCTCTGGCCTCAAGTAATCCATTGGAAATTGTGGGTTTTAAAGTGTTGTGGTAGGGGGCTGTAACCCCCAGCATGCCTCAGGGGTGCTACTACTACTTCCTGGTGTGGGATTGGTTTGAATGGACCAATCTGTGCTGGGGGAGGGACCACGTCCCTACTTCCTAGTGTGGGATTAGTCTTGAATTGGACCAATCCTGTGCTAGGGAGGGGTCATCCCCCTACTTCTGGGCACAGGATTGGCCCACATAAGGACCAATCCCGCAACTAGGAGGAACTTTGAATTGAAATTTATTCAAAGTTTGGAGGGTTAGTGAATTTCAGCTAGGAGTCTCTGGTTGTTTTTTCTTTAATAAAGTTTTTAAAAAGGATCAAAAGGGTAAATTTTTCTTTTAGCCTTTGCAGTGTATATGGATACATATAACTATCTGAAAAGATAAAAATAAGTCTGCTTTATGGATACAGAGGCAGATGTGCTCAGGAAAAACCTCCATGAAGTGGTTGTTTGTTGACTAAATAAAGAGGGCCAACCTTTTCCTGTGACAAAGTGTCCCCTTTCTTCTGGGGTGATTGCTCTGTGGACTGTGCTCTGTCATGGTTTGACAGGGTCAAGAATAGCATAGTAAAAATCTGTATTTATCTACTTACTTCATTGTGTCAAAATAGATATGCCTAATAGTTATGGGAAATATTTAGCTCTGCAAAATGGATTGGCCTGCAGTCAGGAAAATTTGATTTCAAATCTGGCATCAGACACATCAAATATATGATCTTGGTGAGGCACTTAATCTCACTTTGCCTCAGTTTCTTCAACTATAAAATGGGGATAATATTAAGACCTATTTCTCAGAATTGTTGTGAGGATAAAATGAGATAATATTTACAAAGTCCTGAGCACAGGGTCTAGCTGGAATCAGGCTTTATATTATATAGTACTGGTTATAATTATAAATCATTTATTGATTCATAAACTCCATAATGTCTGACCTTAGTATAAAGGAAAAGGATTTCACTAAGGAAGTAAACTTGATAACAATCAATTCAATTTTTTTTCCCAATGGATTGTTTCATTTGTTAGACCAAGATAAGGTTTTGAACTTACCTTACCATAAGAAGGATATTTTCTAAGTTAATTAACTGGGATATACCTAGAGGACAATAAGAAAAATAATTAATATATTATGATTTAAAATCATTTTCTCAATCAATAACTGTTTTCATTAGATCATTTTCATGGATTAAAGTATGGATCCACATCTATGATACTCAGGTCATATTTACTTGTGATGAATTTTGTTTCTGGTCAAACTATGAATAAGTTAAGGATGGTTGAAATTTTTTAGTATGAGAATCTCTTTTTAATGTCATAAAATTGATGGAACTTCTAGCAATAGTAGTAGCGCCATTAGTCTTGACTGATTGAGAAAGAACATGACTAAATATGGATCAGTTGCAATAACTCTCAGCTCAAACAATGGACCCTAACTTTGAGGTTGGAAACTAGTAAGCGATAATAAGATTTCAGATTATTTTAGAATTAGAAAGGCCTTTGGAGGTCATCTAGTCCAATTTCCCATCTATTATAGAAATTCTTAATACAGATCCCTGGTGGATGATCATCCAGACTCTTCTTTTTTTTATTAATTTATTAAATAGAATTTAATCCCAGGTATCTCAGCCTCTTCCTTGCCTTCCCACACCATTCATCATCTAGACTCTTCTTGAACAGGGGCTTTTTTAGCCAGTGTTTGAACACTGAATCCACAGAAATATTGAATCCTTGGTTATTTATAGGATTTTATTTGATTTTTGGTGGACAGAAATGAGTGCAATGGAAATAAAGTCAATTGGCTCTAAAGGCAAAAGGTCTTCATTCCTATTTAGGTATTAGGAGATGTTTAACAACAATTAATAATTGAACAAATTTCCTTTTTCTTTCTCCATATACTTTGAAAAGAGCAATTCCCTGACTTTGCCCATTTCTTCTTCCATTTTTTAAAAGGCCAAATGCTCTCTTTATCCCAGGATCTCTTGGGCAATGGACAATGAGATTCTGTGTGGACTGAGATCCATTTAACAATAGGACACTTTGGCCCAAGAGAAATGTATTTAATGAGGAGTAGCAAGCACATGGATTTGGAAGAAATTTTCTACCTCAGCAGAAACATATAAATCCATCAAAATGACTTTTATAAATTGCAACGATAATTCTTAACAGTAACCCTAAAGATACAAGATGCAAGCATTCCTGTAAATAGAATGGAATTGGATTACTGTAATTGCCTGCCAGATAGAACTGAAAAGGAAAATGAGGGAGGCTCTGTGGGACAATGAAAAGGGTGCTGAACTGAGAGTTAAGGAACTTGTGATTTTTTAAAAAATTATGGCACTTTTATTTAATATTTGTAATATCCTCAAAAAGGTTTTTCAGTTCCATGGACCTGAGTTTCCTCCTTCAAAAAGAGAGGGCTGGACTAAAGGACTGGAGGATCCTCTGAATGGATCTACTTATGCCATCTGCTTTGCTTTAAGGAAGTGTCCTCCATGTAGAACATAAAGGACAATAGTGTCCCCTCAGTGGTTCTTTCCTTCAGGAAAAGGGAGTGAAGGAACAATGTCCACAGAAGATTGCTGTATATATGTGTCTGTTTTTAAAAATATCACAGATTTCTAGTCTAGTCAAATCACTTGCTAGGGCTGCCTTGTCTTGTGGTTCTGAAGACAGGCAGCTACATGAGATCTTCAAATTCCTTTTTGAATCAAGAAAGCCTGACACTGTTTATGAAAAGCATTTGACTCAAGGACAACTAGATTGCTGGAGATGGGAAGTCCTGGGTTCAAATCTGGCCTCAGACACTTCTTATTTGTGTGACCCTAGGCAAGTCATCTAACCCCCATTGTCTAGTCCTTGATCTTGATGCTCTCCTAATTTGGAATCCACAGATAGTATTGATTCTAAGAGAATAATGTTTTTATATTTTAAAAAAAGACATCTGACTCCTCATCTATTTACATTTCTAGTACTTGGTTTACTTGGTTCCCCTTGGATCAAAATGTAAAAGGATTAAGTAATTATGTCCTCTGCCCTCTGATCCCTAAAGCAAACATTTGAAAGGCATTTTGGCAATCATTGATAATGGTGATATTGCCAAAAAAGATTAGACAGGCTGGCTCCTAAATATAGTCTTTATTCTATATAGAATCCTATTCCATTTGGGGGTTAATTGTTCAGCTATTCCCCAATTGATGTATATCCTTTCATTTTCCAGTTCTTTACCACACACAAAAAGAGCTGATAAAATATCTTGGAACATATACTTTTCTTTACTTTTTCCTTGATCATCTTAGGGAATAAATTTAATAATGGCATTACCAGGTCAAGAGGTTTAAATTAATTTTATTTGTATCATTTGTTTTTCCTGTCACTTTGACTCTAGATATCTCTTTTTTTCTTTCCTCTACTCAGCATCTGTGTCTTATCACAAATATTAAAACAGAAAGGAAAAAAATAATAAAGTTCAGAAAAACTAATCAACACATTGACCCAGTAACAGAATTGAAGCATCCATAATCTCCCAACTCCCTTCACTTCTGGGGGGAAAAAGGCATCCATGTCACTCTTTATGGTGAATATAACCATTGCATTGGACAACTTACCTTAGCATTTTTAAACATTTCAAGGAAACAATACCTCAATAGCCACAGGGACAAAGGAAATGGAAAGGAATTTTTGATATGCTCACTATGTGGACTGACCCAATTTTCAATTAATGAATACTTTTCAACCATAACTTCTTCTCTACCAAATAACAACCATGTCTTGACTTTCTTTCTCTTTTATTATAAAATTGCGTGGAAGCTGAAAAATGAGCAGGAAAGACATATTCATAGCAGGCTGAAGGCTCTACCTACTCCATGACCAAGTACATACTGAATTTGAAGTTAGAGTGTCTTGTAAGGAGTACATGGAGTCCCAAATTTAGCTTCAAATGACATAGGCTAATAGCTCAGCTCCACCATTACTCATGTCATTTGGGGGAAATATAGCCATCTCTTTTGTCATCTATGAAATGAGGAGGTTGGATAAGTGACCATTAACTTCCTCTCCAGATAAAATTTCCCATAGAAAATGCCAAGATATGCACAAGGCAAGACAGGATGCTTGAGCTCAGCATGACCTATGGTTTTGAGATAGACATTTTCTAGCCATATAAAGCTAGGTTCAAACAATATTAAAAAATAACAAATTATCTTCCCATAAATCTCCTCACTCTACATTTCTTCCAGCTTTGAGGATGGAGATCATTATCCAAGCTATGGATATGACAGCTATGCTCTCTGGTTGATGGACCATTCTTCCCAGTATGAGATAGAATGTTATAATGAATAAGAGAGTAAACTTTGATTTTTAAAAAATTCACATCCTGACCAGTTAATAACTAGTTATGGAACCCTATGCCTCAGATTCCTCCTCTATAAAATGTGGCCTCAGATGGTCCCGAAGGGACTTTCATCTCTAAATCAATGATCTTACAACCCTCTGACTACACTCAAATGGGGTGGACTGCCCTCTGTGGTTTTCAACCTTTTTCTCAAATGATTTTGCCCTTTCATTGATAAATATTAATTATACATATTTAGAATATACCATTCTAAGCCTGGGAGGGAATTTGAGATCTCTTGCCTTTTCCTTTTACCATTAGAGAAAATCTCTACTCACCACCAACCCATATCCCTCAGCTATTTGAGAGGCTATGATTTTTTAAAATCCACAATAGGGGTAAAACGAGGCTATGTTGCTTATAATCACATTCCAAAGCCCCTGAATTTCTGGGATCCATTTTCTCCAGTGTTTAACCACAGAGCTTCTCTGGAAGGGATTTTTTTTTTAATGACTACCCTAAATCTCTCAGGCTGCAATCTCAGCTCATTTACCCTAATTCTGTTCTTTACCAAAATGGATAACTGATTTGGGTTCTCTCTCTAGAACCTTTCACTTTCTTGAATAGTTATTAAGCTGCTCCTCATCCTTCTCTTTTCTTCTTCCTTGGTCCAAATGAGCCTAAATCTTCTAACTTTCAATCCCATGCCCTAGTTTTCAGTCTAATCACTTCAGTTGGCTCTTTTTATGGCACTTCATCTCTTCTATATCCTTCTTAAGACATGTGGATCAAAATTGGGTCTAATCACCTAATAATACTTCCCCTTGCCATGTTTTGTGGCTTTTGCTTTCCATCTTTCATTCAATGGAGCCCTATTCCAGCATGTTCGCCTCATTCCCCAGCATTAGATTGTCAGTTTGCATTGAATTCCTAATGTGCTGTTTTTCTTGTTTCCTGCCTGTCGTTCTTAATCATACCGTTGTGTAATTCATCCCATTTTCCCCAGAAGAGCAGATATTCCTTTGCCCTCGTCCCTGTTTAATTTCACCCTGTTTTGGAGAAACCATTATACTAACAACCATAATAATCAATTTCACATTTCAAGGCTCTAATTAAATTCATCATTGGCCTTTACTTAGCCAAGCTTAAAGGAAAAAAAAAAACTCATCGTTCTTGTAACTTTTCACTATCAGGAACTACACTCGACCACGGCAATCGAGATCATAGTAGGTCCTGGATTTAGAGTCACAGGATTGGAATTTGTAACTCGGGTCTTGAACTGACTACCTATATAGGCTTCAAAAATAAGAGCTGAAATATATAGTTTTATAATAATAATCATGATAATAATAACTCATTCACAATGCAAAGAGGGTTGTAAAACACCTGGCACACATTACCTCATTTTAGCCTTACTTCAACCTTAGGATGTAATTACAATAATCTCCATTTTCCAGCTGAAGAAACTGAGACTAAATACAGGTCCCTGATTTCCCAGAGTCCCATAGCTAGTAAGTCCCTAGAGCAATATTCAAATCTAGACCTTCCTGACTTCAAGTCCAGCTCGCTAATTACCATGCCACTCCATGGACATGAGGAAGGATGGATTGTAAATCTAGAGGAAGTAGAAGACTTATTAGTTATTTAGTCCAAATCTTTCCTTTTGGAGAGGAGGACAATGAGCTGCAGAAAAGTTAAAGAACTTATGGAAAATCCAATACCAACTTGCCCAATCAGTCAGTATCTGAACATAGATCCTTGATCATCACTAGTCAAGCCACTCCTTGATGGGCCTTCATTTCTTCCTTTGGAAAATGAGACAGTCCAATTCAACGAGCTCTAAGACCCTTGCAGTTCTAGATGTATTTATCTATAATGTTTACTGATACAAAAAACTCCTGGATGCTTTAAATTGGTATCTTTCCTGGCACTTAATCCTTTTACACTAAACGTACACTTGTACACTAAATGCACTTTTATTTTATTTTCATATATTTTTAAATTTTTATTTAATTGATTAATTAAGAAAATTTTTCCATCGTTACAAGATTCCTGTTCTTACTCTCCCTTACCCCCACCCCCACCCCCGTAGCCAATGAGCAATTCCACTGGATTTTACACATAAGATGCACTTTTAGAAAATGGTGGTGGGGAGCTAAGTTACTTAGTACATAGAGAGAGAGCCAGGCCTGGAGAAGGGAGGTCTTGGGTTCTAATATGGCCTCACATAATTCCCAGCTCTAAGACCCAGAGCCAGTCATTTAAGTCACATTTTCCTAGACTTTACAACTCTTCTACCTTGGAATCAATAGACAGTATTGATTCTAAGACAGAAATTAAGGTTTTTTTTCAAATGCATGTTGCATTATACATGTGAGTATAATGAAATAAGTATGTTCATGGCTGGACATGATAAATAGAAAAGAATGCCACAGAATGGGAAGTCAGAAACAGATTTCAGAATTATAAATAGATAATTTAAAAAGGACCTTAGAAACGATCTTGTAACTTTTTCAGTTTTCTTAGAAACCGGCGCCAAGAGAAGTTGAGTTACTTGCCCAAGGTTACAGAGATGGAAAGTGGCAAAATAGAATTTTAATTGAGGCCTCTGACTCCAAATTCAGATTTATTCCTCAAGATAATTACCATGGTTTATTTTTTTTATTTTTTTCCTACATTTTGGGTCAAATTTTCCCCTCTTCTAAGACAGCCAGCAATCTGATATAAATTTTACATGTACAGTAAATATAAAACATTTTTGCATATTAATCATTTTGCTGAAAAAAAAAGATGGAACAAAAATGAGAGAAAGTAAAATATGGTATGCTTCAGAATGCATTCAGACTCCATCAGTTTCTTTTCTCTGGAGGTGGATGGCATTTTTCTTCATGAGTCCTGGAAGATAATTTTGGATCACTGTGTTGCTAAGAAAAGCTAAGTCATTCACAATCATTCAGCACACAATATTATTATTGATGTGTTTAATGTTCTCATGGTTATGCTCAATTAACTTTGCATCAGTTCATGTAGGTTTTTCCAGGTTTTTTATCTGAAATCATCCTTCTCTTCCTTTTTTATAGCACGATAATTTTCCATTACAGTCATATAACCATAATTTGCCACTCTTCAATTGATATGCAGCCACTCAATTTTCAATTCTTTGCTATTACAAAAATATCCAATTATATATATGTGTGTATATATATATATTATATGCTTACAAAGTAGTTCTTTTCCTTTTTTATCTCTTTGGGATGCTGACCTAATAGTGGTATTCCTAATTATCATAGTTTCAAACTACATTAGTGATAGGCACACCCATATAGATTAAAGAAATCATGAATCATTAAAATAAAAATGTTTTGTTTTACTACAAATAGGTTGTTCTTTGTATTAGTGAAAAAGCCTAAGCAATTGCTCTAGAACCCCATCAACTTCTCCATCCAACCTCATCAATGTAGAGCATATCAATGGCTGAGACTGTAGATATTGGTATAATGAGACATGTCAGATATTGTCGGAATCTGCCTCACTAACCTCAGTCTTCCCCAACCTTTTCATCCTTTTGGTTTCTAGAATAGAAGAGACAGAAAGGCTTGAATAGATCTTCTGATTCACCTCCCTACCTTTAGACAGGTAGGAATTTATAATTTCCATGTTCAAAATAAGACTGCTAATACCTAGAGAGCTTAAGTAGATTTGGCCAAAATAACATGCAAAGTCAGCAGGTATATAACCAGGATCCCACTTCCCAATAAATTCTGACCTCAGAATTTTTAGAGTCATCTTCATCCTCTACTACAGTTCTAATCTGATATTTGTCGTCATTGTCACATCATATAAAGTTGGTCAGTTTTGTTAGATCATAGGTTTGGAACTAAAGTTACTGTAAGAACCATTTATCCCCACCCCAACATTTAAAGAGGAGGAAACTGGAACCCAAAGAGATAAGCTCTCTATTGAAAGGAAAAACTACCTATCTGTACTCATAAAATCACAAATTATTCCAGCACTCAAGTCTTTTTAAAAAGACTCATCTTGAATTATTTTAAACCTGAGCTAATTATTATCCTGAAAAGGAATTCACTAAAATTGAACTTTCAAAGGGAAACACCAGTTTTGTTTTTCCATTACAGAGTATATTTGGAGCTAAAGCTATCTTTTAAACCATAAGGTGCTCGTGTGAGAGAAGAGAAAATGATTAATGGAATTAAGAAGGTTAGAGAAAGTTGATTATGAAAACTAGGGAAAATATGGCATGTCTGTTTATTAATAACCATTTCTTCCCAGCATGATGAAAATCCAACAGGATTCCAGGGGCCATATGGACATGAGTGTGTGTGTGTGTGTGTGTGTGTTTATGTTGAATGTGCATTGGACAGGGCAGAGATCTCACATATCTTGAGTGGGAGAGTAGAATTTCTGGTAATTAATTAGGAATATGCAGTAAGCACACAATCTTGAAAATAATGAGTTCAAGAGTTACTGTTAGTTATCACTTCCTACATAAGTTACCAAGCAAAGGGCTCAGTGGGTTTTGAAATATTCTACAAATAAATAAATTGTGAAGATGGAGCTGTGAAAAGAAGTGAGAATCAACATTGATAGGTTAGCACTATGCTTCCGTTATAAACATGGACCACTGCCATTACAAGATGGTAGATTAAAGGGTTTGTTTTTTTTAAAGAAACTCTTTGGAGTTTGGATAATGAGACTTTTTAGAGTCTTCTGATAGTCCTTAGATGTTTTATTCGTTTATTTATTTGTTATTTGTCACGAAAGAAATCTGGGATCCTGTGCCCTGGTTACCTGATCAGGTAGGAATTTCCATATTTCTGGCTGTTGTACCTTTATCTATCCCTATTAAGGATGCCACAGCTCTCTAGATTCAAGTCCCTATAGGGCTGTAAGTTAGAAATAGAGGGAGCACTGTGTGCTCTGTCAGGTCATAAGGGAGCCACAGTTTATTGCCACAGTAATGCCTAATTGGCTACCAAGGGCCATGGGGGAAAGAACAGTATATTCACAGCATTCTCATTTACAGCATCAAGGAATTACTTGGAGGCCACTTATTTACTGAACAGCCAACTATGTAAGAACATCAATGAAGAAAGATATGATCCTTGCTAACGAGCAGTTTATGCTTCCTTTAAAGTAGTGAATTCTCCAATCACAGAATATATTCAGAGGTTAGATGAACATATTTGACAGAATATTACAGAAGAGTCATTTAATGTCAGACCTGGAAATCAATAGGAAGAGAGTTATAGACTTCTGTCATTTACTAGTTTCATGACTTTAAGCAAATCACTTTAGCTCTCTAGACCTCAGTGGTTGCATCAATGCAGTGGTACCCTACCTGCCTAAAGGACAGAGGATAAGGGAAGGTGGCCTCTTTTACCTCTAAAACATAGGATTGTATTTCAAATTAGTGACAAAAATAGAAGTCATTGAGTCAAAAGAGCAAAAGACGATGAAAAGATGGAGATGTGATTATTTTATAATTTTGAGTTGAAGTGATAGTCAATTTTATACATGTGTGCATTGGAACATACACACATATATGCATAATGAAACCCCCTAGAATTTTCTTTAAAAATCTAGATACCTGATAAATATTTTATATGTATATATAAATATTTTTCTTTCTTTTTTTTCCAATTTCCTCACCTTGTTACTGAAAGGCGATATTACTGATGTTTATTTTCTAAATCAATAGATTTACTACCGCTAAGTGTTAAGTTTGCATATACAAAATCCCATTCAAAACATATTCATATTTCAAAAGAAACAAATCTTTATATAAATGATAAGTTAAACTAGTCTATGGGCATGCACTCATGTCCCTTCTTTCAGGAGAATATTAATAATCCTTTAGGCTTGAATACTGAGAAAAAGTATTGTTTCATGGAACGATCACCTAAACATTAAAAAAAAAAACTGGGATCAAACTCAAGTTCTACTCCATACAAGCCCTGAGACTTTTGCTAGTTATTTCACATCTTTGAACTTCGGTGATTCATTTGTAAAATGGGGGCATCAATTCTTATACAGTCTTTCTCATGAAGCTGTTGTCAGAATAGCATTTTATAAGTTATATTTCTATGAGAGATAACATTATGAAAGAACTTGACTTAGTTCACATAACCAAAATGAAAAATTTTAGTACTTCAATGCTTCAAGACTTCTATTTAGCTACAAATTTTGTAAGTTACAAACTCCCTCCAAATATATAGATTTCAACCATCCATTCCTTTCTCTTCTATATGACTCATCCATGCCCACCATTAAATGATCCACTGGGGGCTCTCTTAACATGGTGGAGACCTGTCTCTAGTTTCTCAAGGTTCATATATTCCCATGGCTATTGTTTATCTCTTCACTCCCCCTCTACAACCCAATGGTCGTAGATTCCCAAGTAGCCAGTTTCTGATAAGCACACAAAGACATATCAGCCTTATTACTGATTGCATTTCCCCTTTTTAATCCAGTGTTGTTTTTGTTTGTGTGCCTGTGTGTGTGTGTGTGTGTGTGTGTGGTGTTTTATATTATATATTTAACTCTCTATTCTTTATCTGATCCAAACCTGAACCATTTTTCTTTGGATCTCAACACAACCAAGAAGGACAGAGACTTTGAAGTGCTGGGTATGAAAATCCCTTAACAATGAGGATTCAAGCAGTGATGGAAGAAGCTGGAACAAGGAACAACGGGGCACCATTAATGGAACTACTCCATTGTTAAATTTAAAGGGAACATTTCTGGAGTAAATAACATGTTGCTTTTTTGCTTCTATTACTGCACTTTAGAGAGTGAGTGATAACTTAAAAGGCCATTGTGTAATCCAGCAACCCACAGGAATGTGCAAGTAGGCATTTGGTGGATGCTGCTCTGGGTGGAGGGAATGGGTCACATTAAAAGGAATATTGTGCCTGGCTACCAATTCAGCATTTTCTATGTTGCTTTTTTTCTGCCTACTCATGGCCAGTCAATTTTATACATTATTTTGTCCACCATTAGCCAAGGCCATCGCCTTGAAATTGGAGTGAGCCTTTGAAAAGCTTGTTAAACAAGAAACAAATCCTCATTTGTTATTTTAACTTTTGTATTAAAGATGTCCAGAGGACAGTGGTAGGGAGGCAGATGGAAGTGGGAGCAGAAAAGGATAATTGCTGCAAAGTGGGTAGAGGGAGTGATGACTAGACCCTAAGTAACAAAGTAATTGCCTTTCCCCGTCTAAAATTTCATTAGATTTAAGTTGTTTTTGTCTCCTCTTTGTAAAGATATTTTGTTTTGTTTTGCAGTTACAATTCAAGAATGTCTCAGTGTATTGTCATCTCTGGAAAGGGAGGACAAAAGGAAATTAGAGCTAAATGGAAGGATACTTCTCAACTTTTCCAAGTAGAGGAAAAAAGAAAAGCTAGTAGATTTGTTTGAATCAACAGGTATTTATTTTATGTTGCATTGCTCATGATTACTTGGGTCCCTTACCAATGTACTACCATCCTTACTATTATGAGCATACAAAAAGGAGAACCATGGAGAAATGTTAGTTTAAAAAGTAGCATCTGTTAAGCATCCACTATGTACCAAGAAAGATGTGAGGAACTGAGGACACAATATAAAAATGAAATAGTACCTGCTCTCAAACTTACACTCAAATAAGGGGAATAAAATACAGGAATAGATTAATAAATTCTGAGAGGAGAAGCACAGAAAAGTAGAGAAAGTCCATGATGAAAGTCCACAACAATGAACCAGTTGAACATCTGCTTTAGAGCCTAATCTTTGGAGAATATAATTGTAAGAGTAATGTTGGGAAGGACTATAAAGTGCTTGTTATAGAACGTAATTAAGGTTTAGTAAACTATTTAATCCCCATTGCCTAGCACTTACCACTTTTCTGACTTTTTTTAAATTCTTACCTTGTCCCCACCCCTGCTATTAGACAGGAAGTCCAGATGTGAATCCTCTTTCCTGTCTCTCAAGATGGAGGATAACAAAGCACAGAAGGACCAAAAAGGAAAAAAAAAGTCAAAAAGGAAAAGAAGGACCAAAAGGGGAAAAAAAGTCAAAAAGGAAAAGAAGGAAAGGAAAAACACAAAGGAAGATGTGGCTAAAAAGGTGGTGAAAAAGCCTTGAAAACACTGCAGTCGGAACCCAGTTCTGGCTTGAGGGATTGGTAGGTACTCAAGGTCTGCCATGTATTAGAGGTGAGCCACATACCAATGGAAATGAACTGTAACAAAAACCTGAATTGAAAGGAAAAAGAAAGAGAAGGTGCCTGCTACTATCACAAAGCCAGTTGGTGGTGAGAAGAATGGAGGAACTCTTGTGGTAAAGATTCAAAAATGCCCAGGTATTATCCTTCTGAGGAAGTGCCTAGAAAGCTGCCAAGTTATGGCAAAAAGCCCTTCCGCAAGCATGTAAGGAAGACTCTGGTCTAGCATCACCCAGGAACCGTTCTGATCATGCTCATTGGCTACCAGAGCAGCAAGCGAGTTGTTTTCCTGAAGCAGCTGACAAGTGACTTGCTACTGGTCACTGGACCTTTGACCATCAACCATGTTCCTCTGCGAAGGACCCATCAGGAATTCGTCATTGCCACCTCTACCAAGGTTAACCTTTCTGGTGTAAAAATTCCAAATCATCTTACTGATGTTTATTTCAGGAAGAAGAAGCTGCAGAAACCTAAACACAGGGAAGGAGAGATTTTTGACACAGAAAAAGAGAAATAGGAGATTACAGAGCAGCCTAAGGCTGATAACAAAGGGATGGACCCTCAGATCCTGCCCAAGATCAAGAAAGTTCCTCAGTTCCTGGTCTACCTGTGCTCTCTATTCTCTCTCCCCAATGGAGTTTTTCCTTACAAACTGGTGTTTTCAATGCTTTAAAAAGATTTCTTATTTAAATATTTGGAATACCTTTAAAAAAACACCTTACCTTCTCTCTTAGAATCAATACTAAGTATTGGTTCCAAAGCAGAAGAGTGGTATGGGCTAGGTAATGAGGGTTAAGAGACTTGCCCAGGGTCACACAGCTAGGAAGTGGCTGAGGTCACATTTGAACACAGGACCTCCCACCTCTGGGCCTGGCTTTCAATCCACTGAGTCACCCCCTCTTTTGACTTTTAACTGATACACAGAAATGGTTCTAAGAGGGATAGTCAGGGTTTTTAAAAGAAAAGAACAGCAGTGGAAGTGAAAACAAGTTTGTGGAAAGCTTGGCATGGAATGGCAAACATTATGTCATTCATATAAAGATGCAGGTAGGAATTAAATAGAAAGAAAACAGGACAGATATTTTTAATGTTTCTATAATGATCTATGTTCATTTTCAATGGGAGTGGATCTACCCTCTGTGAAACCTAGTGACATATCATTTAAGATGTAGTTGGGAAAATTAACTGAAGTATGCCAAAATCTGGAGGTAAAGGTTTAAGGAACATTTTCAAGATAATTCAAGGAGAAAGGTTAACACATGAAAAGAATGGGGAAAACTACAGATAATATGAATATGTAGAGAAAGGGCATAGAGAAGACTATTGATTCAATGGCTGGCTTTTCATCTGTACATTTACCATTACTAGCTTCACTGAAAAAATACCAGAATGGAATAGACAAGCTTTCAAACAAATTTCTACCATAGACAATATCTGATAAAAATGAATAAAAAATATAATATCCTATTGTTTTATATTTGTTGCTCCAAAAGAATTATTTGATTCGGTAGACAACATGTAACTTCAAATATTCTCCAAGAAATTTTTCATGTGCACATTAAGATCCCCTAAAAGCTCTTAATAAATGCAATGAGATTAATTCAATGCAAATATGCTCAGATAATTATGTCTAATGAACTAAATAGATTTTTAAATTATATTTTCCATATTACATGTTAATACAATTTAAATAATTTTCAGACATTTTGTGATTCATGTTCTCTCCCTCTATCCTTCCCTTCTCACATATGTTATCGTAAAATATATCATCATGTTCATGTTGTGAAACAAGACACATATTGCTTATGCAAGAGATAAATTGATGGAGGAAATAAAGAGAAGAATGGTGTTCTTCAGTCTATATTTATCTGTTCTTTCTTTGGCTGTGGATCATTTTTGTCATCATGAGTCTCTTGGAGTTTTCCTGGATCCCTTTCTTGTTCATAATAGTTAAGTCTTTCACAGTTGATCATCGTACACTATTGTTGGTAGTATATAAAATGTTCTCCTTGTTCTGATCACTTCATATAAGTCCTTCCAACATTTTTTATGATTATGTTGTTCATCATTTTTATGGCAAAATAGAATTACATTATAATCATACATTTCAACTTGTTTAGCCATTCCTTAGTTGATGGACATCCTTTCAGTTTCCAGTTCTTTGTCAATCCAAAAAATATATATATTGGGTCTAACATATAACAGATATTGTGATAAGTCCTACTAATAAAAATACAAAGAATGAAATACTCCATAGTTTCAAGGATCTTACATTTTAATGATAAGATGAAGCAAAGACATAAAACAGGAAGATATGTGTTCTATAAAGGCATTGATCATTGTCATGAAGGAGGACCTTAGAAATAACCAACTAGAAGAGAAATTCCACCAGCTCTTCCAGAAGCACAAGTTTTCAAATAACATTGTATTCATTGCTAAAAGCACCAGAACATTACAAGGACAGTTTCCCAACAATCTACACAGGAAAAACTGGCAGATGAAGAATATCTGTTCATATAACTATGTGCAGTTGAATGGCCAGGACATTGGATTAGTTCAGCAATACATATATTTTAGAAATGCCATATAGATAATGAATCAGGCCAAAAATTTAATTAATAGAAAAGTATGAACTGAATTGCATTTAGAAAAGTATGTAGTGTTTTTAGCCATCTCAAGTGAATGAATGAAACAAACATTTATTAAATGTTTATCATGTGCAAAAGACTGTGCTAAGAATTGAATATACAATTAGAAAAAAGTGTTCCCTCACTTGAAAAGCTTACACTCTTATGGGAGAGATAATAAATATGGAAGGTGTTGGGTGCAAATCAGATGAAAAAATCTCATATATCTTATTGTACAGAAAAAAAGATATTAATCCTTCTTAGTATTTGGTGGTTTGGGTAGTTATGTAGTACTCTATTATTCCAGACTCTTTTAGTTTCAAGGTCCAGCAATGTGCCCATCAGACTTCAAGAGGAAATGATGATCAAGTTAGTGGTCATGGGACTTTCATCCTAAAATTACACACATATATATATATGCATATATATATTTATATTTATAATTTTGGGGCCTAAAATATGAACATTAAATTCAGCCTGAGATATGAATCATATATCTGGTCACTTCTATATAACAAGTCTGATTATAATAAGGTACTGAATGGCTGCAGCAAAAAAGCAATAACTAATTAGTGATAGTAGCAGTAAGCTCACATTTATATAATATTTTAGGGTTTACAAAATTGCTTTCCAAATATCTCTTTTTATCAGGGTAACAATGAGAGGCAGGATTATTGTCTTGATCATTGAATAGATGTGGAAACTGAGATGGAAAGAGATTAAATGAATTGCTCAAGGTTACATAACCAGGAAATATCACTGAATGAGTGAAGCAGAGGAGGAATGCTATAGAAATAAAAACAAAGAACACAAAGGAGGGCTTAAGACCACTTTTTCATACAACACATTTTTGTTGATGTCCTATGCTATGACACTGTTATATTACCACACACCCTTAGATTCTTGATCATTAAGAATCCGCATATTTGTTCTTCCACCAAAACTCTAGACATACTGTTTAATTGTATTCCATTTAAAGAATATTAAAGTCACCTTTATCCAGCTGATATCATGTAGACATAACCTAGAATAAAAGTATGAAGCTGAAGGATATAGAGTCAAAAATTCTCAGTTGACTTTTTTGTACAATCAGCTCATTTAAGAACTTTGAGGCTGTATATCCAGCTCTAATGACTTTGAAATGTTCATTGTGCCACAGCCTCTTCATCATAGATCTTTATTTTTGCTTTTCTTATTCCTCTTCATTCTCTTTCATCAGGACTTGCTTATCCATCCTCCACTAGATGAATTTTGAATACATTTATCTCATTGTATATATAGGACATGGCAAGATTTATACAGTATAGGAAAACAAGGATGGTTTATATCATCTGTATCATTATGTGAAGTATCCAGATACTTGAGATCGCATATTCATTGAAGTATTAAGGTATCCTTTCTATTAAAGAATCAATATTAGTTGGTGAAAGCAAAGGTTAATTGTATGGAATTTGAAGCTGCTCAAGCATTCTTTTTTCCCAGTTCCAGAATCACAGCAGAGATGTCCTTTTATATATTTTTATTTTATTTTATTTCCCCCAAATCACATGTAACATCATCTTCTAACATTATCCAAAGTATATTGAATTTTAAATTCTCTCCCTTCCTCCCGCTACCCCACCCATGTTCATATTGTAAGCAATTTTATATTAATTGTACACGTGTAATCATGTAAAATATTTTCCCATATTAATCCTTTGGAGAAATTTTTTGCATGGCTGTGGCTCCATGATATCTGAATTGTTTCTTTTTTGTTTGCTTGAAATATTTTCTCCTTGACACAAGAGTTCTCGAATTTGGCTATAATATTTCAGGGAGTTATCCTTTTTGGGATCTCTTTCTGTAGGTGGGTTCTTTCCATTACTATTTTGCTATCTGGTTCCAGAATATTAGGGCAGTTTTCCTTGATAATTTCTTGAAAGACAATGTCTAAGTTCTTTTTTTGATCATGGCTTTCAGGTGGCCTAGTAATTCTCAAATTCTCTCTCCAAGATATATTTTCTAGCTAAGTTATTTTTCCAATAAGATATTTCACATTTTCTTATATTTTTTCATTCTTTTAACACTGTTTAATTGCTTCTCTATGTCTCTAGATGTCATTAGCTCTCACTCACCAAATTCTAATTTTTAAGACAGGATCTTCTTAATTGAGATTTTGTACTTCCTTTTCCATTTGGCCAATTCAACTTTGTAAAAAGTTCTTTTCCTCAGCAAATTATTATACCTAGGGCCAATTTTGTTTTTCAAAAAATTCTTCTCTTCAGTGCATTTTTATATCTTTTTCCATTTGGCCAATTCTCCTATTTACAAAGTTTTTTTTTTTCAATGAATTTTTGTACCTCTTTTACCAATTGGCCTGTTCTGTCTTATAAGGTAATTCCTTTCAGAAATTTTTGAGGCTCCATTACCAAGCTATTGAATTTTTTTCATGATTTTCCCGTGTCACTCTCATTTCTTTTTCTGATTTTTCTTATACCTCTCTTATTTGATGTTTAAATCCTTTTTTTTAGTTCCTCCATTAACTCTTTTTGGGCTTTTGAGCAATTCATATTTTTCTGAGAGGCTTTGGATACAGCAATATTGGTTCTGTTGTCTTCTTCTAAGTTTACATTTTGGTCTTCACTGTCACACACCAAAATAAATTTCTATGTTGATATTCTTTTTCTGTTATTGGCTCATTTTCCAGCTTTTTTCTTTTCTTTTAATTAAAAAAACTGTTGAAGTTTTGTTCTATGCTTGTGCTGAAAGGAACACTGTTCTAAGCTTCAGGTTCTTTGAGCAGCTGCCTTCAGAACTGATAGTGGGGATCTATCTGCTTTCAGTTTTTCCAAGGTGGTATGATATAAGGAGAAGTGTGTTTATTACCCTCCCAGCCTGTGCTCTTGTCTGTGAATAACCCCAAGCATACTTTTCCCCCTTGAACTCCCCTGTGGCCACAAGCTCTGGTGTCTGCTAGTGTTTCTCTTCATCCTGAGATCACTGCCCCAAGAGGGAAACCTGGTTCAGCATATAAGCTATGAGACAACTTTAGCCATAGTTAAAGGGGTCCCAGTAATCTCCTTCTGAACAAATGTTTGACCAACCCTTCTTACCATCTATGGCTAAGAGCTTCAGAAGTATTTGCTGATGATGCCCAAGGCCTATTGCAATGATGGGGCCTGCACTGGTGGACTTTTACTCCACCTTTACCCCAGTGCTCTAGATTCTTCTTACTGCCCTTCTAAGTTGTTTTTGCTAGAAAATTACTGATATTTTTGTGAGTTTTGTTTCTCCAGAATTCATTTTAAAGCATTTTATCATAGATTTTTGTAGAATAATTTGGTAGAGATCAGATAAGAATCTGTATCTTCTTCACCATCTTGGCACTCCAGAGATGTTCTTTTAAAAGGCAAGAAGTAAGGGAAGTGGAGTGGCTTAGTGGATAGAGCACCAGGACTGGAGCTGGAGATCCTGGGTTCAAATCAGGTCTCAGACACTTCCTAGGAGTGTGACTGTGGACAAGTCATCCCACCCCAATTACCTAGCCCTACTGCTCTACTGCCATGGAATCCATATTTAGTATCAATTCTAAGATGAAACAAATAAAAGGCAAGAAGGAGCATGACTATCATGGCTTGACTCATAAATTAAAAAAAAGCTATGCCGAGAAAAGCAGAAGGAAGAAAACAAAACACAAATTAAAAAGGAAAAAAATGAATTCTTTAATGCAAATGACCAAAATTGGCCCTCGAGAAGAGTTGAATAAAGGGATTTCCCTTGACTTCTTGCAAAGACTGGAGCCTATGGGAGCGAAATGTTGCATACACTATCAAATACTAGTGATATTTAGGTTGGTTTTGATGAAGTTCTATTTTTCTCCTTTAAAAAAAATTAAAATTTTTTTTTGTTTAATCTGTGTTATAACGTATGTGTCTCTGCTTAGAAAAAGAGCATGGAATATATTTAGAAATGAAGATAATATAAAAATTTTAAAAATGTGAAAATATATAAAAAAGAAGCTTTGCCAAGTCATTAACTATTGCATAGTATCACCTCAATGGGAATTTTCCCCCCAATTTCCAACAATAAATCAATACAAGAAAAAAAATGCATTTGAAAATTACCTCAGAAAGCCTGTTGTCTTTGTAGTCAGAAGCTGCATGAATAAAGGAAAACAAACTCATTCTCTAATCTAACTAAAACTTTTTTTAAAGGAAAAAAAAACCTGACCTCTAGCACTTGAAATGAACTCCCCAGGCACCTATTCTGAATCTCCTCTGATTCAAAGTTCCCTCCTTGGTGAGGGATTGGTCCTTATATAGATCAATCCTGGGGGAAGTGACCTTTCCCTAGCACAGGATTGGTCCAATTTAAAACCAATCCCATGCCAGGAAGTAGGGGACGTGGTCCCTCCCCCAGCATGGAATTGGTCCTATCAAAATCAATCCCACACTAGGAAGTAAGGGGGAGGGATCCCTGGAGCGCACTGCAGGATGCAGTTGCCTTGGCTACAATATTTTAAAGCCCACAGGTGGCTATAATCCCACTTTTGCTGGTTTTATACCCACGTGACCTTGGGACCGTCACTTCCCCACTAAACTTCTGTAATCTCACATGTTACCTGAGGACTAGATGAGCTACAAAATCTCCTCCATCCTTAGATCTATGACTCTCATCCTATAAATGTTTTCTGGAAGGGCTGCATTTGGTTCTTCCCAGGATAACCTGCCTCAGTTTCCCAGAGATCTAAACAATCTCCCCCAGAGAAATCTTGCTTTTTCTTTAATATTAATGACAGGTTTGAATGTGAAACTCATCTTCAGATTGCATGTATCCATGCAATCACACCCTTGTGGATATCCATGTACTGTAGGGAAAGAGAGAACATTAAAATAATGCTAACCCCCCTGTAATTATCTCATGCCTTTGTTAGTTATGCTGGCAGAGTGCATTGCGAATGCCTCTTCTTCCCTTTCATGAGTGTTTAAACATTTTAATGAATATGTTATTTACTGTAATAAAGTCAGAGTCTGCTATTAAATTAATAGAGCAGCGCAACCAAGAATCCCATTACAGCAATTTATCCTTACTCAACGCTGCAGAGTTCCAAATGCCATCATTCTGACCATTGGAATTCCACATTGAACCATTGAAGCTGCGTAAATACAATTCAATTATAAATGGTTATCATATTAAAGTTAATGTGGGAGAGTTGTTTTTTTTTTCTTTTTTCCTTCAGCCAATCATTTAGCCCAGCAATCAGGAACTGGATTCTCCTGGCTCTAGTATCTGGATTAGGACAGTTTCCTACAATTCTTCCATTGTTTTGTTTATTTTGTTTTTGTTTTGTCTGAATGCTCTCCAAAATCAGAGGATGAGAACACTGGAAGAAGGGGAAGGAACAGAGTTGCTTTCTATGGCGAAGACAGCAGTTAAAATAAAATCAAGGGATTTATTGGTTTAGAATTCAAATGATGCCAGGAAACATGACTAGAGTCTGCCAGTCTCTGTGCTGAACCTTTCTGCATTTGGGAGTATCATCAAAATCAAATACAGATGAGCACAAGCCCTCAAAAAGAGCCTACATATTTATGTAAGGAGTATATAGATTTCCTTACAAACGAATTACTAGCATGAAAAATTATGGTCTTGGCCTCCACCATTATATAGGCATTGACCTTTGCATGACTAATGGTTTCTTTGGTTTGTTCCCTACCATTGTTATGCATTTGGAATAGAATGGCCAATTCTGTTTTTTTTTTTTTAACCCTTACCATACATCTTGGAATCAATACTGTGAATTGGTTCCAAGGCAGAAGAGCAGTAAGGGCTAGGCAATGGGGGTCAAGTGACTTGCCCAGGGCCCCTCAGCTGGGAAATGTCTGAGGTCACATTTGAACCCATCTTTAGACCTGGCTCTCATTCCACTGAGCTACCCAGCTGCCCCCTAGAATGGCCAATTCTTAATCAGATGAGATCAAGATGATAGCATAGGAATGGGCGTATCACAGTCTGGCACATTGTACTATAAAGATATCAGATATTAATAATAATAATATTTATATTGCATTTTTAAGTTTACAAACCACAAAGACCTTTCCATTGATCCTCACAACCACCCTCTGATAGAGATGCTCTTATTCTCCTTTTAAAAGTGGGGAAACTAAGTCTGAGAGAGGTAAAGTGACTTACTCCTACTCATACAATTTAGGAAGTACCTAAAATGGGATAGAAATGAAAGCTGTCTAGCTGCCCCCAAAGCAAATCATCCTCAGAGACACCATACCACAGTGAATGGACTACGGACTAAGGCACTGCCAGAGTCAGGAAGACATGAATTCAAATCCCCTTCCTGGCTATGTGAGCATGGTCAATTTATGCAATATCCCCAGTACTATTTTCCTTGGCTAACAAATAAAGGGTTGCTCTGGATGGCCTCTGAGGTCCTTAGCAGTAGCGATTATAATATTAATTGATTTTTCTCCCCAATCCAAAGATGCCTTGATTTCCCTATTGGTAAAATAAAAGGGATTAGATTATCTTTAAGATTCCTTTTGGCTTATTTTGGCCTCTGAGGTCCTCAGCAGTAGCAATTATAGTATTAATTGATTTTTCCCCCTAATCCAAAGATGCTAATTGAGATGTAAAAGGAGAGTCTCTGGAAAAACAGGTGCAGAGCATGATTGTTCATGGTGACGAGAAGTGAGTAGTAACAACAACAATAGTAATATTATTGCTAGAAATCATTTAAACTCAGATTAAATATTCAATATTTATATATTATTTTAATATTCACAGAGTACTTTACATATATTATGCCAGTGAATTCTCACTGTAATGTAGATACAACTATTGTCTCCATTTTGCAGTTGGGAATAGATAGGGGTAAAAAGACCTGCTTAGAATCACATTCAGGCAGTAAATGTTGAAGGTAAGATACAAACTCAGGACTTCCTGACTCCAAATCCAGCCTTCCATATTCTCCCTCGCTGCACAAAGCAGATGGCAAGATGACTACTGTGTAGGCTAGACCTTAGGATCCCGTTAGGTGGCAGGACATGATGAAGAATGATTCAAGGATGGTTAGATATTTAGTTGTAATTATAAGGTACCAGGTGTCCCAAACGTTCCTACGTGGTTGCCACCTTGACCAAACATCTGGATGTCTGACTATTTCATCCATTACCCAGATGTTTAGCTATCATTTGAAAGCCACCTGTACGTATATGAGTCTAAGAAATAAGGCCTTTTGGAGATGATTTACAATTGTTAATTACCAGTGTGTCCATACACATACATTTTATTATCATTGGAATCAATATGCAATCCAATCTGGAGCGAAATCCCTTCCAGTTTTATTTTGTGTGAATTTATTACTCTTTATACAGGGCAGTGAAGTTTAATTAAAGGCAGGGGCTGCATCTCGATTACTCTAATTATTCTATGCAGACAATGTGAACACCAACAAAGGGAAATGGGCATCAATCTCTCCATGCCAAATTCTCCCATTTGAGAAGGACTATGGAATTTGGCCAGGAATTTGACTCAGGTAGATTGCAACCTATTTTTGCTGTAGTTTGAAGAAAAATGGATTTGTAAGATTGGTCTCTTCTCTGTCATACCAATAGACCAAAAATAATCCAATTGCTAATACTGACAGAATAACAGAAAATATTCTGTATTTATAGTAAGAAAACTTAGAATCCAGTCCTGGCTTTGTCACTTTTCTTTCTGTGTGATCTTGGGAAAGTCACTTTGCCTCTCTGTGCCTTGATTTCCCTATTGGTAAAATAAAAGGGATTAGATTATCTTTAAGATTCCTTTTGGCTCACAATCACATAACTTGGTTAGCTAATTTAATGTTATAATTAATCAGTTGCATTTATAACAATGCCTTATAAATAGGAAAGTAAGAGTTTCTACACTGACACTTCTGATGGTTTTTAAGTCTATATTTACATATATTATATACATATTTTATGTAGAATTTAGGAAGGACCTTGATAATTTAGACAAACTTTAGAGGAGTGCTATGAGGATAAGGAAGGATCTTGAGTTCATGCCATATAAAAATAGAAGAAAGAAACTAAAGATTTTAGCCTGGAGGGAGAAAGATCCCAGGATGGGGAATAGGGAGGAACATGCTAACTCACTTCAAGGATGCAAAATTTTATCTTATGGAATAGAGATTGGATTTAGGCTTAATCACAGAATCATGAGCAACTGGTGGGAGTTACAAAAAGGTAAATTTAGGCAGATAAGGGGGAAATCTTCGTTCATTAAAATATTCATTATTGGGATGAGTTGTCAGAGGAGATAGTGGCTTCCTCATAGAAGGTGATATTCAAGTGCAGTTTGGAAGGCCGGCAGGCATCAAGCATTTACTTATTTAGTATGTGTCAAGTACTCTCTCAAATTTACAGAAAGCAATGTTGAGAAAAATGAAAGATAATCTGTGATCTCAAGGAACTTGCATCCTAATGATGAAAGACAACACCTACAAAGGAAGTGGAAGAGAGGTAAAGCATGATTTGTTTGGTACAATTTCCAAAATTGAACCCTCAAAAGGAAATCATGGGTGCTGATATGGTGGAAAGATTGTCTTGCCAAGGTGATAATGTAGCCAAGTCATGGTGGAGAAATCCAGAGTCCAAAGTACAATTGGAAGAGGAATATTACTTTTGGGGTGCATTTTAGTGGAGATTCTTTCTTTCTTGAGTATGAATTAGACTAGATGGCTCTTCCAGTTTTGAAATTCTATTATTCTAGTTCTATGACATATATTATCTTATATGCATCGGAGGGCCTGAGAGTTAATTTTGTTGGAACTTTTTTTTTTCCCCAGTTATATGATGCTGGATAAGACATTGATTTTCTCTCAGTCTCAGCTTCATCATCTCTAAAACTGTATGTAAAATCCAGCTTTTAGGGTCATAATAAGGGTCACATGAGAAAATGTATAAGGCATTTTATACATCTTAAGCCAGCAGTTCTCAACCTGTGGGTCACGACCCCAGCAGGGGTCGAACAACCAAAACACAGGGGTCACCTAAAGCCATCGGAAAATACATATTTCTGATGGCTTGGCTGCTGAGAAATCATGCTACTTTACAGCAAGATCTCAGAAAGAATGGGGACCCTGCTGCCCGCACATCGTACTAATATTAGTTACGTATCAGCAGTCCTCCCCCTATGAGAGGTGATGGATTTACCCTGTTTCCTGGAGAGCGGCCTCAAACAGAGACCCAGAGAGAGCACCCGGGCACTGGCTCCAGAGGGGTTAAGAATGAGTCCTGGAGCAGATAACAGAGCCAACTAACCCCAGCAAAGTGAAGCCTCAGCGCGAGCTGGAGGGAGACGACAGGAAGAAGAAGGCAGTGTCTGCGGACCCCCTCCCCAGGCAGGACTTACCTCCCGCCCCAGCGCTCAGGCTGCCTCCTGCTGGATTAATATTTTTCAACATATAGTTAAATATTGTTTTATGATTAATCCCTATGTTTAAATTATGTTTGATTTGTAGCAATGAGAAGATATAATGCATATCAGGTATTTACATTCCAAATCATAACTGTAGCAAAATTACAGTTTTGAAGTAGCCACCAAAATAATTTTTTGGTTTGGGGTCACCGCAACATGAGTAACTGTATCGCGGGGTCACGGCATTAGAAAGGTTGAGAACCACTGTCTTAAGCATTAGTTTTTCCTTCTATTCCCCTTCCTTCCTTTCTTCCTTCTTTCCTTCCTTGCTTCCTTCCTTCCTTGCTTCCTTCTACCTCTTCCTCCTTCTCTACCTTCTCCTTCTTTCATTCCTTACTTCTTTCCTTTTTTCCTTCTCCTCCATCTTGTGATTATAATGATAATTATACAACTACAGTTTTCATAAATGTAACAGTCTATAAACAATTTCATTATGCTCACAGTCTCAGTGGGCAGCCATGTTCTACATAAGATAAATTCGGTTGCACTGATCTTTTAATAATAGTTATCAGCTCCAATCATCATCTGAGCCCAACCAATCCAGTGGATACCCACAGATAGGGTCAGTCACCTGTCCCTCCTTTCTGTCTCTTTGCATTGTCTCTAGACTGTCCCTTGCATTCTGGAGTAACTGTAAGATGCAAGTACTAGGTGCTCTGCACCAACTTTTTATTTCCACAATTCCTGTGTTAATGTCAAATGTATCAGATATTTAATGACTGCTTTCAAAGGCCAGAGTCTTGGCATTTCAGAAACATTCTGTTCACTTTCCACTAAACTGAGTCTATCCTCTTTAAAAAGACAGACAGGAAGAAAGATAGACTTAGTATGGGAGTGACCAGGATAGATATGGCAATTAGCAACCCAATTATTATAATCATAGTTACATTAATTATCTTTGTAAGAGCAATCATGAAATTAATAATATCAATTAAGGCTTATAACATATCCACTATGTCATTACTATCTGACAGAGCGGGATCTGGCACTTAAAGTTTTAATTCCCTTGGCCATACCAAAAGCTGATAGTTCCCTGGGGAATGAATGACTGGCAAGATAGTCTGCTCTAATTCCTCCCTGGCATTTAGCATTCTGGGAGGAACCATATTTATCTGGAGTGGCAAGCTGACAAAAGTCCCACAAAGAAGGATTTTAAAAACTAAATAAAAAAGGACAGTTTCAGAAACTATTTAAATTAAAACAGACTTTTGTTTTGGTAAGGGGATACTTCTCTGATTTCAGAGTCATGGAGAGAAGGGTCTAAGTACCCTCCCCAGAATTACAGCAGCTGTGACACTGAGTGTGTCATTTAACTTCAGAGGTCCAGTCCAGTAATGTAAAGCAAATAGAAATGGGAGCCACTAAACCACCCACAAGGAACATAGCTGGATACATATTGGCATAGAAAAACACATATTGACACTGTTGTTGCTACAGCTTAGTCATTTTTATCTATATACAACTCTTCATGACGTTTTGGAGGGCAAAGATAATGTAGTGGCTCATCATCCTTCTCCAGTTCAAATTATGGATGAGGAAACTGAGGCAAATAGGGATTAAGTGACTTGCTAGTAAGTGTCTGAGACCTGACTTCAACAGAGATCTTCCTAACTCCAGGATCAGCACTCTGTCCATTGGGCCACCCAGCTGCCCAACAAACTTGCCTTATCTATGCTCTATTGCAGCAGTTCTCAACCTCTCCATGTGTAGCAATGAGAATACATAATGCATATCAGGTATTTACATTCTGAATCATAACTGTAGCAAAATTACAGTTTGGAAGTAGCCACCAAAATAATTTTTTGGTTTGGGGTCACCGCAACATGCGGATCTGTATTGCAGGGTCATGGCATTGGAAAGGTTGAGAACCACTGCTCTATTGTATAAGTATTTAAATTATTAAATATTTCCCAGTTACATTTTAATCTCATTTGGTCTTACTTGGGAGTGTTATGGGTCACCATGGGACCCCATGCTTGACACTTAAGCCCCAAAGACTTTCATGCTACAATGGCAGAGGAGATTCTGACCTGAATTATGTAAGATTTAAATTAATATCCAACACTCCAAGAATTTTATGTTATAAAGTTTATTAATAATTGCTTGGAATAAAAAGGAAATAGAAATTTTAAAAAACCCTAATAATCTAACAAAATTAAGACCACATGTCCAAAAACTCTCCTGGCTCTCACTTAGCTTCCTCCACCAAACCTGATCACAGGAAGAGAAAGCAAGATGCAGGACTGCACAAAATTTATATCCTGCCTACATCAGCACGAGGAGAGTGGGGTGCTGGGAATTGTAGTTCTGGGGTTCAGATTCCAATTACACAATTAGTAGTGTATTTCCTCTCCCAAGGGGTTCCCTTTACCAACGAAATAACATGGAGGTCATCCTATAAGGGTATTCCATATTAACATTGGAACAGGTCTCTCCATCTTTCAGATTGAAATTCTTGCCTGATTTGGCTTCTTTGAAAGCTTTCATAACCTTTCTCTGCCTGTAGCCTCAGGAACAAAAGGAAGGAGGGAAGAAATAAGATTGCTTGGTCGTGAACCCTGGCTCTGGTTTGAGAGCTCAAAAAAACCCAAACACTTTTTTGTGATTTGTTGATGGAGAAAAAACAGATTAAAAAGTAAGCTGATTAGCTCTAATGCAAATGAGATTTCTCTCCCCCTTTTGTTCTATCATATAGAGTTATAGAATTTTGAGCCCAAGGGACATTAGAGATCAACCTTCTTAAAGGAACACAGTTATATCTCTGTCTGTTCAAAAAAGGAAGAGCCAAATATCTTATTTATCTCATTTTGAGGGCGAACTTCCCCTTAGTCCAATTCATCTGTCTAAAGGAAGAAGGTACAAGCTGAGATTCAAACGGAGTTCCAAATTGGAATAATGCAGTGAGCACTGACTTTTCTGTCCAATAAACAAACCAATCACATCTGAAATTTATGAGGAGAGAGACAGATACACGACCTTCTAATGGCCCCCCTGCTTCTCTAATTACATTTTGGTGATTTAGTCTAGGAAATTAGTCCTGATATAGGTCAGACATCCAAGCAAACAGATTAAATCCCCCATCAGTAATTCCTTCACTTAGATATAAATACACAAGTCAATATGGGGACACATGCTGGGCCCTCTTCTGAGTCCTCTATGGACATTTCACCTCCAGTGCCATCCTCTCTGACCCTAAAATCCTATTAATTGGGTGATGTTGGATTCTTTGAGAACAAGAAGGTCTTCTCTGGTTGCTCCTCTGAAATGGCTGATAGGAAAAAAAGTGTGTCTTTGCTTATTTGTTTCTTTGAAAGGGGCCCAAGAGGCCAATGGCCAATGGCCATCACTTTTTATTAATTGCTATTGTTGTTGAGTTGTTTCAGTGGTGTGTGACTCTTCCTGACCCCATTTGGGTTTTCTTGGCAAGATAGTGGAATGGTTTGCCATTTTCTTCTCCAGCTCATCATACAGACAAGGAACCTGAGGCTAATAAGAGTAAATGATTTTCCTAGGGTCACACTGCTAGTAAGTGTCTGAGGCCAGATTTTAACTCTGGAAGTCGAGTCTTCCTGACTCCAGGCTCCTTGGTCAATGCTTTTCTATAACACTGTACTATAAGATAAAAATGGAGAAAAGGCATTTAATAGGTTTTTTTTTTCCCTTGTTGTTAAATATCCCAATACTGCAGAGGCGGGATGAGTAAGAGGTCATCAGACTAATCACTAGGTTTGGTTTGTTCCTTCACACATTAATGGAGAAGCTGTTAGGTGAAGGCCATTTTCTAGCGGCAAAATAGGGACACACAAGAATAAGAAATAATCTAGGGGTGGGGAGGAGGCAGGAAATAGAGGCCCTGCATTCAAACATGCTCTCACTCTTCTTATCCTGGCCTCTCTGGGTCAATCACTTGACCCCCATTACCTAGCCCTGACCAGTCTTCTGCCTTAGAATCAAGACACAGTATAGATTCTAAGATGGAAGGTGAGGGTTTAAATAATAATAACAATAATAATCCTTATATGAATAAACTTTGAATCTGCTTGAATCTGTCCTTTTTATTTTCCAAATTGTGCCTTTTTAAGGTATTGAATACACTGAAAAAAATTTTGGATTTAGTATTAAAAAACCCAGATTCAAAATATTGGCTCTTCTTTATCTCTTCAGTTATAAAGATCACAGTTAAGAATTTTAGAATTAAGTCAACATCTTTGCTAACAGGAACACAGATTTGGAGTTGGAAAGGACTTTAAGGGTCAGAAAGTCCAACCTTCTCAGTTTATATGTAAAGAAACTGATGTTTGGAGTTGAATGACTTATCCCAGGTCACAAATGACAAATATATCTGAGGCAGGTTTCAAAACCAAGTTAGTGCCTTAAGGTCCACCATATGCTTCTCATTCAGAGAGGTTGGAGAACAATTCTCCCAACCTACAATATAATGTAGAAATACCCTTAGGGGAAACAGATCCCATTCAGAAGAGAGCATCCAGGAAGATTTTATGAAGCAGAATCAATCAATAAGTCACATAAAGATCATTTGAAAGCAGGAGAATTTAGAGGGAACATATCCCTCTTCAAACATCTGCAAGGCTGCTAACAGAGATGTTGGACTTATTCTGCTTGGCCCCAGAGGATGGAAATAGAAGAAATATGTAGAAACCATAGAGGTAAAACTATGATTAATGTAAGGGGAAAGTCTTAATAATTAAACCTATGTGAAAAATAGAATAGGCTACCTCCAGAAGCAGTAGAATAAATAACTGATAGTTATATTCAGGTTTGTGAGACCTGTTTGTTTATATATGAATTTCACAACTACCCTGTGAGTTTCAGATATTATTAACCACATTTTATAGATTGAAAAACTGTGACTCAGAGAATTTGAGTAACTACCTCATAGTGACACAGTCAGTGTTAAAGATCACAAAGATAGAATTTATGAGTGTAGGTTTTAAAATGTATCCTGGCTGGGGACTGCATTCCCCAGCATGCCCCAGGGGTCCTTCCCTTCTACTTCCTGGCATGGGATTGGTCTTGAGTGAACCAATCCCATGCTGGGGGACCACGCCCCCTATTTCCTTGCATTGGATTGGTCTTGAATTGGACCAATCCTGTGCTAGGGAGAAGCCATGCCCCCTACTTCCAGGCATGGGATTGGTCTATATAAGAACCAATCCCGTGCACTCTTTTATGAGTGAAGGTGGTGAATGGGGAGGACAAGTAAAAGTGGTGAGTTAAATTCAGCTGAGGGGGAAACTCAGGTTGTTTTTGTTTGAATAAGCTTCAGAAAGATCAGAGTGAAATAGGAGTTTTCTTTTTAGTGCCTCCCACAGGAGATAGAATCCAATGTTGATGTTGAATTGGCATCCAAAGGCAGGTTGAATTCTACCCATTTATCTATTGATAGTCTAGCTATTGAAAAATCTAGGATTCTATGAATATCAGCCATTTTGTCAATATGAATATATTAAACACCTTCTATATGTGAGACACTATGCTAAATGTTAGGGATATGAAAGGAGGGGGAAAAATCCCTCATCTCAAGAAGCTCTCATGGAACATAAGGGTATCAGTTTTGTTCCCCCCCCCCCTCCCCGTGGACATATTTGCTTTATAAAAAATATGAAGAGGAGATTCATTGTCAGTGTCTAACTTTTGACATCATAGATTCCTTCTAGGACTTGTTGGGAAAGAACCCAAGAATCACCCACATTGGCACAGTGAATGGGGCACTATCAAAATGCAAAGGCTTGGAGAGGGGCCAGATTCAACAGGACAACTCTTTAAATGCAAAGTTACAATTAGCATATTGTACAACCAAGCTCTTCCTTAATTCATTTATACCTCTCCCAGACTGCTCACCAAGCATTTTTGGAATCTAATTGGCATGAAAGGCAGGATAAGCTACGCACAACAAATTGGGTGTGAAACAATGTTAATTCAGATCATCTCTATCTCACAAAACTGCTGTTCCTTTTTTTTTTTTTACAAACACTGAGGTATTTGATGACTCTGGGTAATCTCCAGACTGAGATCCCAAGGAATTCTGGGTTGTTATCTAACAATTAAAAATAAAAAAACCCAAACTTTATCTTTGGATTATATCTTTGGCATGGTAGTACCCTTTCCTAATTACATTTTTACTTGCTTTTGCACATATGGTATTCCATAAAATCTTAGGCCCATAGATTTAGAACTGGAAGGGATCTCGGACCTCATCGGGCCTAATAATTTCCTTTTAGGGATGGGTTACTTGAAGCCTAAAGAAGTTTGCTGAGATTATGTAGGAAATAACAGACAGAACTAGGATGTGAATTCAGATGTTCTCCCCCCAAATATAAAACTCATTCTTTTGTACTATGTTGTTCAACAAATCTAACAAATTAAATGCACTTTTATGTGTATTTGTTGAGTGGAAGTATGGCCTGTCTGGACAAAAAAAAATGTGTGCGTGGTTCTGGAGTCAGTGGCTCTAGATTCATATAATTCTTGCCATTTATTTCCTGTGTGACTTTGAGAAAGTCACTTATCTTCTTTGGAACTCAGTTTCCTCAACTGTAAAATCAGAGTTTTTGATAAAATGCATTTTAACATTAATTCCATCTGACCTCTGATCCTAAAATGCATTTAAGCTCCTTGATACAAAAAATGTAAATTTGATTTTGGTCTTTGAATCACCAATACATAACATGGTATCAAGGAGATAGCAGATATTTAATAGAATTATTTTTCTTATTCAATTGCTTTAGTCACATTGCTTCTTTGTGATAACATTTAGGAATTTGGAGCAAAGATACTGGAGTGGTTTGCCATGTTCTTCTTCATCTCATTTTACAGAAGAAAAATCTGAGACAAACAGAGTTAAGTGACTTGCCCAGGGTCACACACCTAGGCTCTGGGGCCAGATGTTATAATTGAATCTTTCTGACTCCAGTCCTAATTCTCTATCCATTATGTCATCTAGTGACCCCAGAATGAATATATGTAGAATTAAATTGGATTGAACACTGGAATAAAATAAAGAATGAGCGACCTTAGATCTAATCTTTCATTTTTCAGGTGAATTTGCAGAGGCTTAGAATGATAAGTGAATACCCCAACAGTCACTGTACATTTGTATCAAGCATATTTTAATTGTGCCATAGTGGACGCAGCTAAATCTGGAAATGGTGGGGAAAAGATGTTGAGCAAATTATTACCTTACAGGTACTCTAATTACCTGGTTTTAGTACCAAACAAAAAAGTCCCCAGCAATCTCTATAAACACCCTTTTTGGTTATTTTCAAGGAGAATGAACTAATCATTTATCTGATATGTCTGGAACTATATAGAACTCATTGAGAAAAATACTTTTAAGAGATACCATTTTCCTTTATAAGATTAAATTGACTAGTACTTGGGTTCTCTTAGAGAAAACCCCATGTTCCTAGTTTAAATTGTCCACACTATCAGAGGAAGTCATTCTCATCAGCTTTCTGGAGAAAGCTGAACTCTGGGAAATGATGCCCATTAGTGAGAAGTGAAGATAAAAGCAGGTGTTCTTCCCCCTAACAAAATCAGAAAAACTGCTTTCCCTCAAGGGGGGAAATGTTATTTAAAAGGCTTAGTTGGCTTTTTCATGAAGTCTTAAAGGATTTTTTCCTAATCAGTGATTGAGTTTACTTCTTCCACTAGCCTAATGGCACTATTTTACATGTTGAGCAACTTTTTGATGTTGGTGTGTTGGTTTATGCTGTCAGAATAACCATAAGCCTTTATAATGAAATACTAACAGCTAGCATTTTGGGGTTACCAAGCACCTTGCATACATGATCCTATTTTTATCTTCCCAATGATCCCATGTAGGCATTATTATCTCCATTTTCAAGTGCAAACACTGAACCTGTGAGATGGATATGCGTCTCCTAATTCGATATCTACTAATTAGAAGTCCTCTGCCCTTTCTTCCTTTCCCCCTCCATATTTTCTACCTTAAAGATCATGCCAACTTAATTAAATATCTCTTGTATATATACACTAATTAAATTCCTTCTATACCTTATTATAAGAGAAATGAAAGTCATGAGGGAAAATTGAAGGGAGACTTGGGAATGAATTAAAAGGCTTGGAAATAAGGAAGAGCTTTAGCATAGAAACTATAAGATCAACCTTTAAGATGCAATCTGAGTAATGTCCCAAGGCCACTCACCCTCTGCCAAATATATTTCTGGACTGACCAAGTGTTTTGGTGTCAAATGGTTTCTTTTGGGGATGTTGTTAGTATTCAGCCATGTCTGACTCTTTGTGACTCTGTGTATGGACCATAGCAGGCCAGTATGGTTTGTGGGATTTTCTTGACATAGTTTCTGGAGTAGTTTGCCATGTCATTCTCCAATGGATTCAGGCAAACCTACGGTAAGGGACTTACCAAGGGTAACACAGATGGTAAATTTCTAAGACTGGAATTGAACTACTGACTCAAGGAACAAAGCTCTATCCACTGAGCCAACCAGCTGCCTATGTTGGAAAGCAAATATGAACTGTCTCATAGCTTAGAGTTCATGTTTAAGGTATTTTACAGAGAAAACTGAGGCCAGAGGAGAAAGAACTTATCCAAGATCACATAAACTACAAATGACAAAAGTAGGGCTTGAATATCAGGAGGCTTGCATTCTTCTCACTCCAAAACCAGAGCTCTTTTCCCCAGACAAAATATTAAGTACTCAATGAGTATTTGGGGAATGAATAAAGAATTTTAATCCATTTTCATGGATAAATTATAGTCTACAGTAATTGTTGATGTGTATTTATGAATAGTAGAATACCATATTCTCAGATAAATGAAATACAGACCTGGGTGTCAATAAAAATAATTATTATTGGTGTGTAATACCAGTGATAATGTAAATATTACTAATAATGATTCACACACCAGAGAAGTGATTACTTTCCACTGTGTGTATGTGTCTCTCGTCTAAGAATGGAATTTCTATGAGAGATGAAATATTTTCTTTTTTCTTTTATCGCTCATTTTTAGCATAGTACCTGGTTTATCATAAGATGCTTATTCATTGATTGATAAGTTGTTGCACGAGAGATTATACCTCCAAAAATCGTTCAGAAAAAAAGAATGAGAGTACCAGAAGAAAAAATACTATAAGAATTTTTCAAAATACTATTTGAAAATCACTAAAGGAATGAAAAAAAAATACAATGAAACCTCAAAGAAAAAAGAATTTAAGTAAGAGGTACCACAGGGTAAGTTCAGAAAGACCTGAGTTCAATTCTTTCCTCTAAACAATACGATTTTTGTGACCCTGAGTAAGTCACTTAAACACTAAATGCCATAGGCAAAGAAGTTGCTAACTGGCAACTATAGAGTTTCTTGTATTGATGAAAATATGGTTATGATTTTTTGTTGTTGAGTGGTTTCAGTCGTGTCTGACTCTTTGTGACCCTGTATGGGTTTGTTTTGGGGGGATTTTTTTGGCAAAAATACTAAAGTGGTTTGCCATTTCTTTTTCCAGTTCATTTTACAGAATAGAAAACTCAGGTTAAATGATTTGTTCAGGGTCGCACAACTATTAAGTGTTTGAAGCCAGATTTGAACTCAGGAAGGTTAGTCTTCCTGACTCCAGGCTCCATACTCTATTCACTGCACTACTCTAGCTTCCTATATAGAAATAATGCTCAATCTCTATAAATTAAAATAAGCAAAGGTATAAATGACAGATGAAAAATATATTAAATGCACTAACATAAGAGACAAAGTGATTTTTTTTCTTTCAAGATTCAATAAAGAGGATGAAAACCATTGAAGAAAGATAACATACTTCTAAGTAACTTGAGTATAACAGTGACAGGAATAGGTTTACTAGACACTAGAATGTCGAATTATATCATGGATGAAGAAGGGAATGAAAGGAAGATGATCTAAAGAAAATTTTCAGAAAAAAAATAAAGGACAAAATGGAAGTCTCTCTTCTCTGTTAACCCAGAAATGTGCACCCTAGGGGGAAAGAAAGGTCATCAAAGCAAGAAATCACAGTGGAAAAAATCCAGAGTAAAATGGATTTTCTGGCCTCTATTAAGAATTTGAAGAATTAAGAATGTGACACAAAAGAATGAGGAAAATAGACGATGGGCATTTAGCTTTAAGCACTAGGTACAATGGAGATAGCTAGGTGGGTCAGTGGATAGAGCACTAGCCTTTTGTCCACAGGTTCATGAAGAATTAGATGGACTGAATGACAAAACAACAAAAAAGTATAGGCGAGAGGCTCTTCCCATGGATATGGGAGCAGGAACCTGTGAGGAGAAAGGGCATGTTGATGCTTCGTGGACTGGTGGCAAAGGTCATCACTGACCATCAGGAAAATGATGATCTAGTCAGAAGAAGAGGAAGTGAAAAATAGTATGATGAATTTTCTTCTGAAGGACACTTGGGCAGATATTTGTGGACTTGACATTAATAACAGAGGGGGTTTTCTTTAATCCAGAGCCAGGATCTGGGACCGTGGTCAGAGAACATTCCCATACTTATTAAACCTGTCAATCTTTACCCACTTCTTGTAGTCTACGTGAGGAAAAGGTAATACTTCCAGTAGGAAACCGGAAAACAGAGCTAAGAATTGTGACGTCTTGGACAAAGAAAATGACAACAATGGAGAACAAGTGCTGTGTTAATCATTGTTGTTCTTGGAAAGCAAAAGCTTTGTATGAGATGTTAAGAAAGTCTGGTGTCTTGAGAACAGGATTTGGTTCTCTGGAATGTGGCTTAAAATATGGGAATGATAGTCCCTTGTTTAAGAATGTAATGCACTGGGAAGGTACATGACATCTAATAGGTAGATGGACAGACAGATCTGATAAAGAGAAATTTCAGTAGTAAATGAGGGGAGGGAAATCAGTTGGAAAGGAGGAAAAGGAAGAGAAAAAAAACATACTTTATAATTCATTGAAGACAAAAACTCAAGATAATCATCAGCAATAAATGCCCTCAAATGTCTATAGCAAAATGAAAGAAAAACTTTATTAATAAATAAAGTTAACTAGAGAGACTAAAAGAAAGAGGTAGATTTAACCTCATCAGTATCAAAGATATTTAGTAAGGTGAGACCAATGAATGAATAGCTTTGTGAAAGAATATACCTTGTTTTAAAAGAACAGAGTAGATAAAGGAAAACAGAATAGCACTATGAATTAAAAAAGATAAACTCATCTGAGAAAATAAATGAACCAGAGGTATAAGAATAGTGAAAAGCATTTGAGTAATTATAAGTAGAAATGTAAATGGAAGTAATACTATCCTGGGAACATAATACATAGCCCCTAAAGAGAATAAAAGAAATAGATGCAAAGTTCATGAAAGTGGATCACATATCTGGTATCAGGCATTATAGAGTAGGGATAAGGAATTTTAATTATCTAGATATTTCTTTCAATGTTCTATCCCAAAGGCAAAACACATAATAAATTCTTAGTGTGCCTGATGGATAGTTTTTCATTCAGAAGGGAGGAAATGAAAAGGTGGAAATTCTACTTTGGATATGCTTTTCACAGACAAAAAGGACCAAATTATTGAATTAGAAATATTAGGAACTGAGGGAGAAGCAATCAGTCTATCTTGGAATTTTAGATAAAAGAGAGGAAAGGAAAGCCAGGCTTAGCTTAGCCTACATCCTAGATATTGAAAAAAGAATATTTCAACGAGTCCAGGGAAAGGAAAGCAGTATCCATGACCTAAGTTTCTATAAGAGGAAATCTGCCCAAGAAAGATGGGGAGCCCTCAAGAATGAAAATCTAAGGATGCAAAAAGAGTCATTATAATTTGAAAGAATAGGGGGATGAATCTAAAGAGAGGGAAGTGGATAACCAGAAAACTCACTGAGCAACTTAAGCTAAAAGTAATGTTCTGAAGAAGGAAGCAAGAAAATATAAAGGGATGCTGAATTCAAAAGTGAATATGTTCTTATAAGAAACCTGTCAGAAGAAGAACTCAGAATGGGCAGAAACTGACAAAGGATGCTAAATACAACAACAAAAAAGCCGTTTTTACACTCTAGTAGGATCAAGCAAAAGCCTGTTCCTTACAGTGGTCTGGATGATGATAACATGTGAATGAGACAAGACAGAGTTCTTCTTCTTTTTTTAATTCACTTCTCTCTAGTCAATAGAATTATCTTTAGATGGGAAAAGACAGAACACAAGGGATAATAAGAAGTTCAAAACCAAGGTCAGTTAATTAAAAAAATAGTCATGGAAAATTGAATAGCACTCAATGAGTTTAAGTCACCAAGCCTGGATGAGCTGCATCCCAGGATAAAAAGTACTAATGGTCATGTTTTTTGAACCACAAAGAGGAAAATGCTATATTTTTGGAAAATGCTCCAATTCTCTAACTAAATTAATACACAAACAAACAAATGCATGCATGAATGAATAAAAATTTTAATATGAATAAAACAGAATAGAGGAGTAATCTATTCACTATGGACTCTGGAAGGTTGACTGATTCCTGGTGAACTTCCAAATATATTTTTAAAGGATACTTTTGTGAAAATCTTAAAAAGGAAGCAGTGGTGATCACTAATAGTCAGCATGATTCCAACAAGCATCACCATGGGTAGAATTCTTACCTATTCTTCCTAGTTCTTCCCTCAGGGCCAAGCAGCAGCTTACTCTTGCCTCCAGAGAACAACCCTAGTGATACTAGATGCCAGGTGACATCTCTTCCTCTACACTGTCTTTTTTTCTCTCTAAGCTACAAAAACCCCCAAGTTCTTCACTGATTCCTCCTATAATATGGCTTGAAATTCCTGCATATCATTTCCACCTCATTGTCCCTGATAAACTTTTTCTATATTCATAATAATTGAATTTCAGGTCATTTTCCATCACCATCATGAGAAATAGAAAGGTAAAGCAGAAAATCTTTATGCTCAGAAGGGGGTGGGATTGGGGAGGAGGGTCTCGTTGTACCTGATACAGTTCTCAGCACAACTTGCCTGCAGTCTAGTTTGCAGGGCCTTTAGTCAAGCTCCTGAGCAATTTCTAGCTCTAATCAGGGAAAAGCTAAATTCCCTTCATCCATCATTAAAGATTGTTTATCAAGATGTGGCAGATGAATTAGTGTAATCCTTATCATTTAATGTAGCCCAGCTTGATACCTAGGATAGAATTAGTTCTTGAAATTAAGAAGCTTAGGGATGTGGGGAAATGTGGACTCTTCAATTGAAGTTTCTAGAAAGAGGGAGGGTGAGGGGAGTGGGGCTAATGTCCAAGAATGCTATACTATAGAGAGGAAGCAGATGTGAGAGGAGGACACTAACATGCACATAATGCAATGCCTTTATGTTTTTTAAAAAAGGGGGGCTGGGGACCTTAAAGATAAACTATGAAAAAAAAGATTTTGCAATGGCCAGAGTATCTCTGAGATGCAAACTAGGGGTGACTGCCCTTTTCTAGTTTCCATTTTTGACACCAAAATAATACAATTTATCTAGACAAAGAAGATCTTGAAATATTAGATTTTCATGGATTTTTCATGCCAACTACAAACCTGCATACAGGAGTTTCTGGAAGGCCTTATATTGAGTCTTATTTAAAACGTGGAGATGGATGGATCAGCATGGCAAATACTTAATTGCCTCCAAAGATGCTGTTGATAGGCTCGCCAAAATATGAGCACCCCATTCAGGAATGGGTTGGGATTTGGGTCCCTACTATGTGAAACATAGTGTAAAAAAAGCAGGATGGATTTTGGGTTTCTACTATGTGAAACATAGTGTAAAAAAGCAGGATGGATTTTGGGTTCCTACTATGTGAAACATAGTGTAAAAAAAGCAGGATGGATTTTGGGTTCCTACTATGTGAAACAGTGTAAAAAAGCAGGATGGATTTTGGGTTCCTACTATGTGAAACAGTGTAAAAAAGCAGGATGGATTTTGGGTTCCTACTATGTGAAACATAGTGTAAAAAAGCAGGATGGATTTTGGGTTCCTACTATGTGAAACAGTGTAAAAAGCAGGATGGATTTTGGGTTCCTACTATGTGAAACAGTGTAAAAAAGCAGGATGGATTTTGGGTTCCTACTATGTGAAACAGTGTAAAAAAGCAGGATGGATTTTGGGTTCCTACTATGTGAAACATAGTGTAAAAACGCAGGGTGGATTTTGTAGAGGGGAAGGTAGAGGGCTAAGGAAAGCCTGCAGAAGGGTAGAAATATCATTGTATTATATTGCTTCTGACTCTCCAGATTTTACCATCTTGTCTCAAGCCTCTTTTAACTCTGCAAATTCCTTGAGTGCCTAAGGAAATTCTCTCCTGGAACATCCTTCCTCTATGCCAGCACCCTTCTTCTTCCTACTAGGGAGTTCACCATTAGGCAGCTAAAGAGCAATATTCTTCCCACCCAGACATACCATTTACACCTGCTTTTAAGTGGTATCCTCTCCTATTAGAATGTAAGCTCTATGAAAACAGGATTCATATTTCTTTGTGCTTGTATTTTTTATCCCCAGCACTGACTTCAATGAATAGCACATAGTAAGAATGTATTAAATATTTCTTACCTTGCCTTTCCAGGATGAAAAAGAGCTTAGGAGCAGGAATGTGCTACTTTTAATGAATTGAAGCTTTTAGAATGAAAATAAATGGATTCCTAGGTTTTAATGGACTTATTTTGCTTTTTTCCTCTTTGACAAAAAGTGAGCCACTCTGTATTGGTTCTCATTCTCCTTCAACTTTGAAAGACACATGCTGGGATGAAGTGAAGGGGACAGAGATTGCAGTTTATTTATTTGTGTGTTTTTTTCCTCTCAAAACCAATGATTTGGGATGTAAAATGAAAGACTATCACACTGTAGAACTGCTAGGATAACAAAATCACAGGCTGTTAGAGCAGAAAGAACACTTAAAACATAGAAATCATAGCATCTTTGAATCTCAGAATTGGAAGAGATCTCTGAGGCCATTGAGAGCAGCCAAATATGATCAAGAATATAACTCACAAAATAGGTAATAGGTGGCTTTCCCTGAAAACTTGTGCTGAGAAAGGACCCACTACCTTCTGAGGCAACTAGAACCACCACTTGTGACTATCTCGGTGTCCTAGGAAATTCTTCATGACATAAAATCTAAATCCGCCTGATTCCTTCTCAGCTATTGTTTTTGATAGATGGTGTGGTAGATAAAGAACTGAACCTAAAGCCAGGAGGATTCATCTTTCTAAAGTCAAGTCCAGCCTCAGATGATTATGATTATGAGCCATGCAACCCTGGGTAAGTTTGCCTCAGTTTCCTCATTTGTAAAATTAGCTAGAGGAGAAAATCACAAATCACTCCACTATCTGTCAAGAAAAACCCAAATGGGATCCCAAACAGTCACAGGCACAACAGGAAATCACTGAAAACTCTGTCCTCTATAGATATATTGAATGTCTAATTCTTCATCTGCATAGCAACCATTTATTTAAAATATATGGTGTTCTGTGTTTTTAAATATCACCATCATTTCCAAATATATGCCCTCTAATCTCCAAAGCAAGATACCCTGTAGTAATAAAGATTTTGTTTTATTTTTATTTTTTAAACACACCTTCTATATCTTAGAATGCTAACTATTGGTTCCAAGGTAGAAAAGAAGTAAGGGCTAGGCAGTTAGGGTTAAGTGACCTGGTCCAGGGTCACACAGGAGGTGGCTGAGGCTAGATTTGAACTCAAGTCCTTCTGACTGCAGGTCTGGCTCTCTATACACTGAGCCATCTAGTTGCCCCTACAATAAAGATTTTTAAAAGAAAGAGAGAGAAATCAGCAAAGCCACCAGCACAATCACCAAGTCTCAAGTCTGACAGCTTATGTACAATGTCCCATACCTGGTAGTACCTTACCTCTATAAAGAAGGAAAGGTTGACTTTTCTCCTCTCTTTTTAAGGACCAATCTTGATCATGATAATTATGCAGTAATCGGTTTCATTTGCTGTTGTTGGTTTCAATTTATTCACAGGTAGGCATTATATTATGTTAAATACTTGAAGACTGTCACCATGTCTCCAATTAATCTTATCTTCTCCTGGCTAAATTTCTCTACTTCCATCAGAAGGCTTTAAGGAAAAGATAATTTCTTCCTTGTTTTCTTAGGTGGGAGATTGGAAATATGTCAAAATATTTTGATTTTCACACTGTAATCATTTTAGAAAAAAATTAAACTCTTCCATAAATTCACTCTGAAAAATCACTCACTGAACTTGATGGCACAAGTGTGTAATCTCAGCTGAAGAAAGGTTTCATAAACTCAGGATTTCTGAATCCAGACAAGTCAGCATTGATACTGTGAGCTCCTAAGACCTGATATCCAACAGATAGTTTATAGTGTGGCAAAGAAGCCAGACAGAATAAATAAAATAAATAATATTTGTAATATTAAAAATTTCTTAAGTAAAATATTCTTTGATAATTAGAGTGGAATTGGGCTTGTAACACTTGCACTTCCACCTGAGAAAAATAGGCAGAAGAAAGAAAGGAAGGAAGGAAAGGATGATAGAACAAAGGGGGAAAAAAATCAACCAATATGGCAGCCATATCTGAAAGCATATGCCACATATAGCACTCAACACTTACTACATCTCTATGAGAGAATCAAAATGTTTCTTTGGAACTGAAATCATCCATTGTATTTAATGTAAATTCCAATCTCTTAATATGGCCAAGTTAATCAGTTAGCATTTATTCAGAACTTTCTACCATCCTGGTACTTCACTATTCCTATATATATTATATATATATACACATATATATTCCATATATATAGTCTCTTGGTTCATATTTCTTTGCCTGGCATGAGAGGAGTATATAATTTGATAGTTCATGGATTCACAGGTGAAAGATACCATAAGCATCAACTGACTGTCTAATCTATTCATTAATTCATTCAAAAATTATTCATTGAATATTGATTTTATGTCAGGCACCAGAGAGGAATAGAAGAAGTCTGAAAACCTGGAATTGTGCAGTTTAGACCTGTGCCAGGTAGAAACTGAGAGAAACATTTAGTGCCACAGAAGAAGCAGATGACCTCCCAGACCACAAGTGACTTCATTTGGAGATCCTTTCTTAGGTTGCTTCTCTGTTATTCACCAAATGGGTCATTATGCTGGTCAATTGAGCTTCTTTAATCCTCACAGTGGTGAAGCTGGAGGTGATATCTTAGCTCACTGAACAGTCAATTCCATTTAGTTGCTTGGATGATCACAACCACTGAACAGCTGGTTATTTTGCCTGATTTTAACTGTTTCTCCTTCTGTAAAATCCTTTCAAAGTTTCAAAGGGGAAAGGCTCCAATCAAAAGAGTTAAAAATATTATATGTGGCAGCAAAGGCCTGAATGTCAAATGATATCCACTGATTGAGGAATGAATAGGAAAAAATGGATGATAGATGAGTATAATTGAATAATATGTAAGGAGAAATAATTAATATGAAATAATGAGATGAGCATGAGAAGGCTTGTGTGAATTGATAAAGAGTGCAAAAAATAAAAAATGAAATATAATATAAAATCATGCAAAGGAAAAAAAATGGAATTTGAATTCAAAATTGAATTTTTATCAATGCAGTGACAAATTTTGACTTCCAAAGAATGGAATTAAAACAAACTTCCTGAGTTGGATATCAGATTTTCCAAGGAAGAGTAAACCAGCCCTGGACAGAAAAAAAGAGGAAGGAAGGAAGGAAGGAAGGAAGGAAGGAAGGAAGGAAGGAAGGAAGGAAGGAAGGAAGGAAGGAAGGAAGGAAGGAAAAAGGAGTAAAGGAACTTCAATTTTCTTAGCAAAGAGGCAGTTAATGACAGATAGTTTAGATGTGTAGATAGATATTTTAGACAGATTTGCATACACTGTTATATGTATATATGCATTGTGAATGTGCATACATTATGTACTTATATATATATATTTACATATATACAAATATGTGCTTATATATTATAAGTGTATTGATGTTGTTCAGTCATTTCCAACTCTTTGTGACTCCATAGACCATATTGTCCATAGAGTTTCTTGGCAATAATCCTAAAGTGGTTTGCCATTTCCTTCTCCACTGGATTAAGACAAATTGGTTCAGTGACATGCCCTGGGTCACACAACTAGTAAGGGTTTAAGGCTGAATTTTTAACTTAGATCTTCCTGACTCCAGGCCCAGCACCTTATCCAGCTGCCTCCCATAAATGTTTATAAATGTTCAAACAACTGCAGCTGGGGTGAAAGAGTATGCTAGATCTGTGGCACCAAAAGACATTAAATGAAGAAAGGAAAAGGAAAAACTAAATTTTTAAGAACTTTGTTTTTTTGGTTTTTTTTTAATTTAATAATAAAATAAATTTTATTTATGTTTTTTTAATTTTACTTAATCAGTCAATTTAGAACATTTTTCCTTGGTTACATGATTCATGTTCTTTCCTTCCCCTCTTCCCACCCCCTCCTATGGCCAATGCACAATTCCACTGGGTTTTACATGTGTCCTTGATCAAGACCTATTTCCATATTATTGATATTTGCACTAGGGTGATCACTTAGAGTCTAATTCCCCAATGATATCCCCACTGACCCATGTGATCAAGCAATTGTTTTTCTTCTGTGTTTCTACTCCCACAGTTCTTTCTCTGGATGTAGATAGTGTTCTTTGAATCTTAGTCCTGCCACTTACTTTACTTACTTTTTTGTGACTTTGGACAAGTAAACTCTCTGCATTTAATTTTCCTCAGTAGCAAAAATAAAGGAGTTGGAATATATGCCTTTGAAATTCCCCAACAGCTCTAAATCTATGAACCTGTGAAGCTGTAGAAAGGCAGCAATCAGAATTGATGAAAAGCATTCCCACTTAGATGAAATTATAGATCACTGAGATATGAGGATGACATAGGAAGGTAAGATAATAATAAAAATTCAGATTTAAATAATCTTTAGAATTTATAAAGCACTTTTATGAACAACAATCCTCCAATATAATATCGGTAAGTATTATTACATTATTTTTCAGATGAGATTTATTTGAAACCCAGAAAGGGTGAGAGATTTTCCCAAGGCCACACAGCTAATGAATTCAGAACTGGAATTCAGTTGTAAATTTTCTGACTATAAATCTAAAATTCTTTCCACAGCTGTGACTATGTTGTCTCTAGAGATTAGGACAACAGAGAATTAGTCTCCATTCTATCATTGGTAAAAAAAAAAAAATCTTCTTTTATAGATGAAAATATCAAACCCAAGTGGAAAAGCCCAAGCCCGCACTGAGTTAACAACAAACTTGCAAAGGCTTTAATTCTCTGCTATTCTCCATAGCTATTGCTCCAAAAGAGTTTTCTGTCTGAACAGGATGTCAGAGATCTGATTCATTGATGGCTTGCCTGATCCTTGAGCAAGTGTACCAGTCCTCTCCATCTGACCCACAAGCCTATTGTATATTGTGGCACACTGACCCATGTGAACAGCAGACCTATGTTTATAGGTCTTCTATTGTGAAGATCCTTTCTCTAAGTCCTACCTCCTGGATCCTTAGTGGTAAAGAACCTTTTGACTTATATTTTGAAATAGTTCTGGTTTAGAGGAGCTGATCTTTTTTCTCTATTAAAGGCTGTTTCTGCCCTAGTTAGGCACACTCTCTCATCCTGATCAGACTGGCTTTTTAGCTCTGCCCATTCTCAGGAACATCCAGTTATTAGATGATGTCTGCCTGGAGGCTTCCGGATTAGCCATTTCCCATTACTTAGCTGATTGTATCCACCATTAGAATATAATCTCCTTGAAAAAACTGGCCATGTTTGTATTCTTTCTTTGAATCCCCTGCACCTAACACAGTACCTGATATAATTTCTTAATACATGATATCTCCTTTCACAATACGATGAGCATGGAATTATGTATTGCAGGATAGCACATATACAACCTGTCATCTCAGGAAGGAGACAAGGATGGGAGGAAGGGAGAGGACATAGATCATAAAATGCCAGAAAATGATTATTAAAATTGTATTTACATGTAATCAGAAAAAAATAGAAAATAAAACATGAAAAATATATTAAATCCCTTCCTTAGACTTAAAAGGTAAAAACCCGATAAGATGTATCCAAGTAGGACCAGATACCATCCTGTATGAGCCCCCCCAGGCCCCTCAATACCCTTGAACCCTGATTTTGGCTCCCCTATGAATTGAAGGATGATGGACTCAGAAATACTAATAAAAGGTTAGTATATACATGAGCATCCTCTGTCCAAACCATTGGGGACTCCCTCCTTTTGCCTTGTCCTGAAGACCATAATGCCAAGGTTCCTTCAAAACATTCCTGATTTTATTCATTTTCTTGCTTCTCCCAGTTCCATTCTGAAGATGTGAGGATTGGCCTCATTGTGTGTGTGTGTGTGTGTGTGTGTGTGTGTGTGTGTGTGTGTGTGTGTGTGTGTGTGTTTGGTATTTGTAGTGGGAAAAGAGCTTTGGAGGCAGGAACTGATAAAGAAGTGTCAGAGTATCAGTCCTGTACACAGTCTATATAGATTAAGAGATTCTCTCCAAATGGTAAATGGCTATTGAAGTTTCTTCTTTGGGATCATATTATGTTACTATGCCACTATCCACAATATCTCCCTTAATTCAATTCAGTTCTTTTAGTCATCCAAGGTTACCACAATGTGGAATCACTAATAATAAGACTAGAGTTGAGAATTAAAATCATTTCCATTAAGTCATTCAGAGATCATGCTATCTGTGGATTCTTAAGTTGAGAATTCATCAACTTATTGAGAATAAAGGCAATCAGTGTCTAGATGAGCTTTTAACTGCCTTGATATTTAAAGGATATGGTTGCTGAGTTAATAGAGACAGTGAATATGGTCGTAAGCTACCACTCAAGGGATGTACAAAAATTGGTTGCTAGCAGAGGTGACCTTTAACTAAAGGGAGGACTGTTTTGTACTTGTCACCTCAGGGACTTGATGCAATTGTTTAAAAGGAAGACTGCCTATTGGAACTGGCCTTTGCAACTTCCACTACATTTATGCCTCTGGTGATTCCAAAAAGATAATGACTTTATATCAGAAAAAAAAAACCCAAACACCAAGAACAAGAAGACAATGGATTTTTCTTCTAAGAAAATTACTAAAGCTGCTGAGTTGTGGAATAATAATAATTGCATAATATAATTGTAAAATATAATAATATAATTTCAAACCCTTTTGAGGCATTCTAGTTTCAACCTCCTCATTTTGTAGAAGAGGAAAATAGAGATCCAAAGAGTAGCGTAACATCAGAAATATCAAGCTAGAAGGGACAGTGTGTCTAGAAAGTATGAGATCATATTTCCAGTTTATTTTGCCAACAAAATATTTTCCTGATTCCAAACTTCACAACCTTTGTGGGAGAAAAATTTAAGGAATACAAAGCAAAACTTGGTAGTCTAGACATTAGCTAAGAACTTGGCTTTCTAAAGCCCTGTAGCAACTCAATGTGAAATGTTGTCCCTCAGGAAAGAAAATACTGTATCTGATAAGGTTTGAATTAATCCTATTCTCATCAAGGGTATGTAAGAATTCTCATAACTATGATGAATCAAAATGGGTTGCATTCTCATCTCCACACTGAGTCTCCTGAATGGCAAAATACCTTTTGAAAAAATCATCATGACTACCTTAATCAAAATCCAAATGCTTTATCTCTTCTCATGCTATTATAGCCATGACTGATGATTCTTATTCTGGTCCTGCCCCTTGAACTTCAGAGAGAAGTCCATGGTGACTTGGGATGAAAGCAGTGGATGATTTGGATGAACAAATGATCTCACAAACCATGTATTTTGTTAGAGAGAGAGAGAGAGAGAGAGAGAGAGAGAGAGAGAGACAGAGAGACAGAGAGACAGAGAGACAGAGAGAGACAGAGACAGAGAGAGACAGAGAGAGACAGAAAGAATGACAGAGAGAAAGAGACAGAGACAGAGAGAGACAGAGAGAAAGAGAAAGACAGAGTCAGAGAGAGAGACAGAGACAGAGAAGGAGAGGGAGAGGAAGAGGGAGAGAGAGGGAGTCCTTTTTATCCTTATAACAAGGCATTGTCTAATGTTCAGGAGTTATTAGCTAAACCCTCTAGCTTGCCAATGCCAAAGAACAAGAAGCATGAATAGTTACTAAATAACATTGAACCACAACATGAAAGCCCACTCCAAAAATTCCTTTGCCTCAAACCAGTAAAACAGACATTGATACTATGCTTTCCAACTTGGCATATGTTATTGTAATGTCTCTATATAAGATATATTAGTAGCATGGATCACTTTGCCAGAGAACACAGGCATCACTGATAGGCACAAGAAACAGAAGTGAATGAAGCCATGCATACCTTGTCACTTCAATGGATACATGATTTCATTAATATTTGTGGTCCTTTTAATGATACAAACACAAACTATCTCTACTTTCGCATCTGGTATATCTCCTGTTTATATCCTTCCATAAGTCCTCCAGAGAGTATGTAATCAAAAGCATGTGTTTAAACACACACACACACACACACACACACACACACACACTTATGAGAGAAAGAGAGGGGGGAGGAGAGGAGAGAGAGAGATGAGAAGTCCTCAGCTCAACTCTGGCCTCAGACACTTCCCAGCTGTGTGACCCTGGGCAAGTCACTTAACCCCCATTGCCTAGCCCTTACTGCTCTTTTGCCTTAGAACAGTATAAGATGAAAGGTAAGGGTTTTAGAAATAAATTTTTTAAAAGTCCTCTGGCTCTAAACCAGAAATTACTCACTATATCATGTTGACTTCTAATTGGTAGCACTGACTATCTATCCATACATACATTCTTGAAATTTCCAAGCGGCAAGAGGCCATCTAGGGCAAATAATTTATTGTCATCACTTTTTAAAGAAGGCATTGTCTATGGCATGGATTGTTTATAACACTTTTATGAGTTATATGATACTATTTAAATAATGTTGATTGTTGTAGTTTGTCTTTATATGTGTGTGTGTGATATCTTCTATCTTGAAGTTTCTGGAAAAAAGAAACCAAGCTTTATGCATTTTTATATTCCTTGGAGTATGGAGGATAGTGCCCTGTACATAAAAAAGCACTCCAATGTTTGCCTAATTGATGAATGATTCAATCTATTAATTAACTAATGGATAAATACTTGTTGCATATATTTTGTACATATGAGCCTTCTACTGCATCTTCCTTTCTCCACAAATGTTCCAAATTCTAATGCTAATTCAGAGATGAAGACTTACAAGAGAAAACCACAGGCCAGAACTACAAGGCAGGAGGGTGATGATTGAGAAGGAGATTTTGAGTATCTGTGTTTTCTCCATGGATCTCTAGAGAATGAACAAAATGAGAAATTATCATCACTTTAAAGATAACCCTCAGAACTCACTGTTCACAGATGGTTCTCAAAATGTTAGGTTTAAATATAAACCCTCAGAATTTACCCTCCTGCTCTTCAATAGACAATAAAAGCAACCTATCAAGCCCTGATTTATAAATCTGGCACTCACTTTCCTCTACACTTGGAATCTCTACATTCCTGAGGAAATACCATTGGGTCTGTAGGCAAGGATCTGTGCCAGCATCAGCTGGGTCCCAGAAGCCAATTATTATCTCCTTCTTGGCTGGCATGGTGTTATTCATTAGTTCTGTCATGTGTACAATGACCTGAACCCAGAGTGCGCGGCCAGCGTTAATAAAATGTTCTATCCATTTTCCATTCAATTTCTCCAGCTTAATTCTCTTGCCATTGCACATTTTGCTTAATTTGATTGGATGCATGATCTCTTCTCGAGGCCCCTACCAAATGACCAAAAGCCCCATTGCAATTATAAGTAATCCTACAAAGAAATGACTAAAGATGCAATTATGGACTGTGTTAAATGCAGACTGCACTGTGGCTGTTAATACATAACCCCCTGCCCATGTGGTGCAATGAGAATGGAGATACGGATTTTAGCAGGAATTAGATTTCCACAGGCTCACTTAAGAAACCATTTTTCCACCTTCAACCTATCTCCTGAGGCAATTATTTGGCTTTAAAAAAAATCCTACTTGCTTGTCCTGGTCACTGCAGTTTCTTTCTGTGTAATCAGAAGCTCACTTTCTTTTTTGTCACTTTTCCTTATTTACCACTAGCTAGAAAACATTTTTAATCAATTAACAATGATCAAATTTTTGAATGTGGAAATTTTCATGTTATGGTAAATAGTGTAGCACCAAGTTTTCTTTACTTTCTCTCCCTAAAACAAGAGAAAAGTCTTTGTAGAAATATTAGTAGAGATGGAGGAGATGTGAGAGGTTTGATTCCCTACTTTTGCAGATGGGTAAACCAAGTCTTAGAAAATTAAAGCAACCTCTCCAAAGTTAAATCTCAAGTTAGTGGCCAAGGCAGGATGAAAACCCACAGAATGATGTAATTAGAGCAAAGGAAAGTGAGAAATAAAGTAAATGCTATCATCCCTATTAATTCAGTTTATCAATACTCTTCTTGGTGTTAAGCACAATTTCCATATTGTTTCAGACCTTTAAAATCTTGCCTATGTAGTCTTATAAATATTTTGTTAGCTTTACAGAATTTCTAGGGCTCCTCTTAAAGAAAAAAATCTTAATATTTTATACATACCTGTTTGGAACTTGGGTAGTCATAAGCACAAGTGGGTCCTATCCAATGGTTATTGGTCATTTTGGCCTTTGTGACCTGCACACCTTCCTTGTAGAATCCATTCTTGGGAATGTGATATAGCCAATTTTTGATGACCAGTTTTCTTTGAATTAACCACTATTTTTGGTCATTCAGCAACTATGGTATTCAGCACACAATCACTAAACATTTCTGGTGTTAACAACATGACTTGCCATTATAGGGAGAAGTTTACTTCTGTTGAAAATGGTAAACAAAGTCTCAAATTCAGCCTAGTTCGTTATATCAAATTCTTATCCAAACTCATTATCCAACTAAATATCAGTACAAGACTTAAGTAAATGGGCCAGTCAATTAATCCATCCATTTATCATAGTCATCCTTCATATTTCATCCATTTGGCTTTCCTGTTTTAGTCTTTAGAATAGTTGTGGATATCCTCTAAGAGGCTCAGAAATATCCATTAGAGCACTGATTCACAAATGGGAACATCTGGAGTATTTCAACATCTACAGGGAATTCCTTTTCATTGAGGATCCTATGATGGATCTGTGTAGAGCAGTGAGCTCTGAGGATCATCTTTAAAGCAATGACTAAAGTAGAAAAAGGCAAGTAGGTTTGGCGAGCATACAGCTTCTCATTTTATGTCTTAGTTGATACAAATGACCAGAAGAGTGTCAGAAATCTCTACTAAAAGCAGGAAAACAAGAAGAAGGTTTACTCAATCTCTAGGAACTATAATTCAAAAAACCTGGTCACTTGGTATCCAATGGAGTTATATGGCAAGGAACAGATTTCAATTCAGTGAATGAATGAAAAAAGTCATAGACAGAAATGGAAAGGATCTCAGAGCTCATCTAATCTAACCATCTATTTTTATAGAGGGGGAAAATTGAGGCCCATGGAAGTCAGATGTCTGAAAAGAGAATCCATTGGTAGTAACCATCAGAGATGGGCTCTAAATCCAGGTTCCCTGATGACAGAGCCAGTGCTCTTTTTATTGCACCGCTTTGGGACCCTCTTAGATTTATTTCTGAACACAATCGTTTCTAATAATCAAATGACAAATTTAAGAGAGAAATGAAAAATTACAAGGAGCCATCATCAATATATTTCCATGTTAAAGGAAGGCAGCTTTTATAACAATCGCACATTAATCAATGTATCCAGTTTTGGTTTATAACGTTGATAAGCACCATTCATCTCTTGTTTCCATTCATTCAAAAATAACATAATTGAGTCCTTCAAAATAGCCTTAAAAATAACCAGTATCTTACTATTTAGAAGTGAGTAAGATAGCTTACAAATGGAAACATTAACTGGAGTTTGGATGTTACTCATAATGGAGATGAGCATCATTTCCTGATGGAATTCTTCTGGCTGTTGCTGTCACTCAGCACCATCCCCTGTGTAATTTCAAGAGCTTTGAATGGTCTTAAATATCTAGGCTATTGATTTTTTTTCTTCTGAATGAACCTACTTGCTCATTTTGATAAGTCAATTTAATGAAATATCTGATCAAGCCTGTCATTTCTGGCAAAATTATGATTTTTTCATATTCAAACACAGACCTACAAGCAAAATGGCCTTCTGTTATGACTGGGTGGATTGTATTTGCCATCTGAATTTGATGCTAATTATATGGGTCAGGGATACAAGTGAATTTTCCGAAGCACCACTAATCCAAACATGCTTTCTTATGCCATCCTTGCTTCTTCACATGCGGAAGTACATAATTAATACTCTGACAGCAAGTTTTACATGGTTGGGGAAGAAAAAATAAACATGCCTGCTGCATCTCTTATTATCAGGCTGAAATTTGGGCTTGATAGCTCCCAGGAAAGAAAGATTTCATTATCTTCTGTCCTTATTGCCCCTAAGACTGTTCTAGTTAGTGTCTTAAAGAACTTTTTTTCAACTTGGAGAAAAACAAATACAATTAATCCTTGAAGTAGGTCAACTTCTTTTTAAAAAAATTAAAATAAGCATTAATTTTGTGATATTCAAAGTGGGATGATGTTATTATATAATTTATAGCTCAACTTAATCATAAATGTCTACATTCTCCAAGTGTGTGGCTACATAGTTTTGATATTTTAGATCCTGGCTTTCTTTTCTTTTTTGCACTTTCCTCTGCATACCTATGCAATAATGCACCATAGTAATAGTTCACATTGATATGGGGCTTTAAGGATTGCAAAGAATTTTAATTATTATCTCATTTGGTCTTCACAAAAACTATATAAGACTGGTATAAACCTAATTTTACTGAGTAAATTGCTTTCTCAGATGGGATTCAAACTCATATCTTTTTTCCTCTAAATTCATCAATTGATAATCATTATCATTGTTAGTCACTTATCAACTGATAATGTCTCATAATGTTTCTCTTCTTGTTGTTCCAGAAGACATTTCATTTCACTCCTGAGCATTTTTAAAGTTCCTTCTCAGCTCAAGCACAGTTGTCTTCCTGAAAAGAAGCAAGTAAATTTGTCATTAGTAAGTAGAATGAAATTCATAAAACACTTATGGAATCCCCTATTGTGCCAAGGAACAATTGAGGAAAAAAGGTACCAATCTCAGCTCTGGATCAATCTATCTACATGGAACAATGTAGGAATATTTTGTGTCAATGACTAAATTCTTTGATGGAATCATAAGAGACACAAGATATCTTAAAGGCCATATATTCTAACATCAACATGCAACTGAGAAAAACACTATGTCCCAGTGAAGTGGAATGTCTCATCCAGAGTTGATAGTGACAGAATCAAGTCTACTGACACTCAGTCCAATGCTCTTTCTTTCCTCTTTCACTCTAGTCTTTGAGAAACAGGTATATTTTATCATTTCCTAATTGGCAAACCTATAGTCTTAATGCCATCCCCTTCAATCTTCTTTGGATTATTCTTATACCAATCATGCCTCCCTTCCCCTGCTTCAAGTTTTTCTTCTCTATTGATATATGCATTTAGCCTAAAAATTTGATTTGGTAAAGCCTATCTTCAAGAGAGAACCTCCTTTAACCATATCATTTTTTCCTAAAAATTTCCTATCTTTATTCACATCTTTAAAGACAAGTTTTGAATAAGTAAAAATTCCACACTTGATTCAACTTCCTCACCACTTACTTCTCATTTAACCCATCACTTTAAGTCACTTTTATCAAATCACCAATTAACTTCATATCATTCCATATAAGCATCCTTTTTTTAGTCTTCATTCTCTTTGATTTGTCTATGAAATTTGACATTGTTGACTAACATGGTGGAATAGACAAATTTGAAGTCAGGATGACCTAGGTTCAAATCTTTTCTCTGACACTTAAGTGGTTGTGTGAGACTGGGCAAATCCTCTTACCCCTCTAGGTCTAAGTTGCAGATCATCTAAAAGAATCCATTGGATTAGATGACCTCTTCAATGACTTTGACTTCTAAATCAATGATCCTTTGATTTCTTTCTAGATAACATGGACTAGAGTGTCTCTTCCTGAAATTCCTTTGCTAATAATATTCCCACTTTACCATTCTGTTCTTGGCCCTTTCCTCTTCTCTCTCAAGTATCCCCCCTTAGTGATCTCAATGTTTCCCTTGGATTCAATGATTACTTATATATATATGAATTACTTTTAAATTGATGTTTTTCATCCCACCTTTTTCCTGAAATTCCTGTCCTATTTTTTCAGAGATATTTTCTGGATACCTTTACCTGGGTTTCCTGTTAGCTAGCCCCACACATTCAACATAACTAAAATTGAAGTCATTACTTTTATGAAAAACCCTGTCCCTCTCTCAGACTGTCCATTTCTATTAGTGTTACCATCAAGATTTAATCTAACTTCAAAGGATTCTTCATCAATTCCCCTCCTGAAATATTTCACTCCCAACCCCATGTTCTATTGACTTTGCCTCTTCAATATCTCTACCATCTATCACAGTGATGGCAAACCTTTTAGATACTGAGTGCCCAAACTGTGATCCTGACACTGCATGTGAGCTCCCTGCCTTATCCCATACAGGGGAGGAAGAAAGCACTACCATTGGGCTGCTGAGCAGAGGGGCAGGTGATGTGAAAAATTATCTCAAACACAGGGGAGAATAACAGCCTCTCTGGCACATGCATCATAGATTTTCCAACATTGCTCTATTTTCTCTTCTCAACCTTTACAACAACAAACTTTGTTCTCTTCTCCCTCAGTCTTCCTTTGTCAAGTATAAGCCCTCTGAAATTTACCCTGTGCACCGGTGCCCCAGTAAGTTTCTAATATACTTTCATATTACTAATTAATACTTAGTAATAATATACTTATCATAATATACTTTTTTCAGAAAAATTTCAGTGGCTGTTCATTGCCTTTTAAATATAAGTTTCTTTACATGCTAATAAAGTTCCTCCATAATAAGAGCACAAACTTTCTCAATACTGTGATCTTAGACTACTTATTTCTAATTGTTTAACATTCCACTCCATGCAGATGTTTTGCCCTGTCCTATCTCTGTGCCTTGGTTCTTTACTATATTAAGACCTGAAATGGACTTACTTTACTACTTTCAATCCCATGCTCTACCTTTTGAAGCTTCTACCTTCCTCCAAGGTCCAATTCAGATGCCACCTCATTTAATAGATGAGGTTCCTCTGCCTTGTCCCAAATCTCAAGTGAATGTCATCACTTTCTCCTCAAATTTCTTGTAGCAATTTTCCTTTGATCCCCCTGAATGCATATATCACTCCCCTTGCATCAGTTATCTATAAATGTCTATACACCTACTTCAGTTGCATAGTATCTTTTTGTCTTTGTATTAGCAACACAACTCCAAGCCTTACATAGAGTCAATACCTAAGGAATATTTGCTAAACAAATGAAGCATGGTGAAGGAAGGAAGGAAGGAAATAATTACAGGAAGAATAAAATCATATTCACTTGTCAATTAACAATCTAGCTATAAGACCTTATTCTACATCTTGATTTGTGCTAGGAATGAATGAAATATTCCATACTAACGAGGATCTTATATTAATTAGCATTTAGATATGGCTCTGAGATTTGCAAAACCCTTGCATATATTATCTAATTATATCTTTACAACAAAGTTGGGATATTGGTGCTAGTATTATCTCCAATTGTCAGATGGGGAAGGTGAAGAAGGCAGAGCTTAAAGGACTTGCCCAGACTCATACAGCCAGTAAATGTCTGAGCAGGATTCTAACTCGAGACCAGCTGATTGAAAAATCTAGCACTCTATCCATATCTTAATGAAATGAAAAGGATGGATCTGATCAGAGATGGATAAGATAAAGTTTGATGGGTACAAATAGTCAGTATGCTTGTTTATTAATCAATTTTAGAAGTAGAAAATGCAGGGACCATGGCTAGAGAGAAAAGATCTACAATATTGGTGGACAAAAATGTCCATGTGAGGAGTAGGTAGGTGGTTCAGTGGATAAAGAGCCAGGACTGCAGATGGGATGTCTTGGGTTCAAGTCTGGCCTGAGACATTTTCTATCTGTGGGACCCCAAGTCAGTCACTTACCCCCACTACCTGGTCCTTACTATTCTTTGCCTTGGAAACAATATACAGTATTGATTCTAAATGCAAGGTACAAGTTGAAAAAATGTGAGTTAATAATACAATATGATTGCCGAAAAAGTGAACAAGATGCTAGAATATCAGAAGTACAGAATCTGGGATTGTAAGAATTATAAGGGAAAATTCTGTCCCAGCCAGACTCCATGTAAAATAATTCATTCATTTTTAGGTACCATATTTTAGAGAAGACTTTGAAGAAGGGAAGGTAACCAGGAAAAAGAAGGAACTCAAGTTTATTTTATATGTGAATGAGTCAAAATTGGGGATATTTAGCATGAAAAATAGAGGCTAATATTGAGGGAGGAGGGGGCAAAGGCGCTACCTTCAAGGCTTTCAAGTGGAAGGGCTTTCATGCAGAAGGATTAGACTTCTCCTTGATCCCAAAGAACAAACTTGGGTAATGTATGGAAATAGCAAAGGGGTAAATTTCAGCTTTATAGCTTCTAGACCCTGAATTTATATGTAAATAATTAGATTTGTTTCTTGTTCATGTTCTTCCCTCTCTTCCCTCCACTTGTCTTTATTCATCAGCAATAATTTCTCAAACTTGTAATAATCAAGTCTACTCAAAATTATAATTGGTTCCCTAGTAAGTTCATAGCTAGGAGTTCTTCAAATAAAGTCTGACATCACTAATCAGATCGTTTTTAAGAGGAATCATTTTGCTGAGATAGGTTTAGACAAGATAGTTATGCAGATCATGTCCCACATTTAGGAAGGGATGACTTTCTATCCCATCAATACTGATCAAAGTTAACCTGGGTGTGTCTGTTGATCTAAGCTGTGAAAGCTCTTCAACACATTCAGGTATTTATCAAACTAATGAGCAGTCATTCATATCAGCTTTGCAAAAGGTCTGAATAATAAGAATATTTCCCTTGACCAGTAGTTTTTAACCTAAGACTCTAAAGACTCATTAAATAGATTTTTAGGAATCCCCGAACTCAGATGGTGGGGACAGGAATTACATCTTTATTTTTTTCCCAATCTCTAACTGAAATTTGTCATCTCCTTCAATTATTATTTAATAAATATTATTCTTAGAAGTGTGTGGACTTTGTCAAAGTGCCACAGGAGTCAATAGTACACACACACACACACACACACACACACACACACACACACACACAAATTAAAAATCCTGGATTAAAAACTACTCTTACAGTGGGATGACAAATGAAAGATTATATGATTTAAAACAGAAGAGAGAGGGACCAGTTTGGGACCCTCAGAGAGGAAGGGCCTAGGAGGGACAGAGGATTCAAATAATGAAAGCAGCAGTCACCTATTCTATTGCTAGTCCATTGAATTTTGGAGTAGAACTAAGACTGGCTATACATGGAGGACTTTTGCTAGAGGAATTGCAGTTTGCCATAAAGAGTAAAGCAACTTTAAAAAGTGAAATAACTCCAAGAAAACTAACCCAAGAGCTTGATAAGACCAAAGCCACTGATGCCTCTGGGGAGAGTACAAGAGTCAGTTAGTTGCAAGGTCAATAAAAGTTGGGCAGAAGCCCATGGGAAGGATCAATGGGAACTTTGGCAATCAGGTTTCCCAGACAGGAGAAAAGACTAGGAAGCAGATCTCAAAAGGGCCTGAGAATGCCAGCCATCCCATCAATCTAAATTTATCTTGGCTAGAAGCCTGAAAACTTGGTCTCAGATCCATCCCAGACAGATTGGGCCCTAGCTGACTCAGGGGATAACAACTAAATAAAGTCACTGAATAGGGCAAGCCAGGAAATCTCTCTGAAGACCAGTGGGAAAAATTCATGCATTCTTACAGCTTCATACCATTTTGTAATTTTCCTCCTTTATTTGCTAACTTAAGCTGGTATTTTCCACTATAGGTATAGTCATCATAACCCTTCTTAAGGGTAATGATAGGTCAGAAATAATAAAATTAGCAAGAAAAGATACCTTAGAGCTCATCTAGTGCAATTCCCTCATCTTACAGATGAGAATACTGAATCCCAGAAAGATGAAGTGAGCTATATGTAGTCACACAAGTTATAAGTAATTGATCTGAGATTTGAACTAAGGTCTGCTGATTTCAATTCCAAATCTCGTTGTATTTTTCTCGTTGAAGAACTTAGGCAGATTGAAAGTGAAATAAATAACCCTGAAAGTCATATAGTTCATTACATCAAAGGACAATATTTCAAGAATGAATAATCAATTACCCTTGAAGATCCAGCCTAAATCTCATTTCCTCCATGAAACTTTCTCAGAGTATTTGAAGGCACATTAACTTCTCCCTTTTAGGTAAGCCTATACCTTCTCTCCTCCACGGATAGGTGGGCTGGTTTTTAGACATTCTCCTTGGTCCTATCAAGTCTACTCAATACTTGTACTCCATGAACACAACCTTTGGGGTCATCTCTGCAGTATAGTGTGACAGAATGACAATATGTTAATGGAGTAGGAATAAAAGTTAGGGATAAGTCTGATTTTCTAGGGTTAGTTAAAAGAAGGGAATTTTGTGATAAGCCCTGGGAAAGAATTCTGGGTAGGAAATGAATTGTGGGAGTCTAAAACTGAAAATAACTGAACTTCACTTCCTTCTTGGATTTCATCTGAGCTAGAAGTAGGTCTTGTCTCTCTGCCTATTTCCATCAAGCTGAAGGAGGGGTTTTGCTCTAAGAGATTCTCCCTGGATAGCCAGGATTTCATGGAGAAATCTTTAACATCTAGGTAGAGGATTTATTTGGAGAAAACCAAATTTCCCTGAGTCCAAACATCATCTGTCAGTGGTCCAGCTGCCAGACTTTAGCTAAGGTAATCCAAAGTTTTCCATCTACAACTTTGAGTTGCTTAGCGCAACAGCCAAACCCAGGGTTTTTTCCTTTCTTTATCAATTACTGGTGGGAAGATTAGGATAAGTCAGATAGCTTGGGAAAGGGTTTTAAGTAGGACAGGGAGCTGTAGGCAGGGCCCAGAGAAGAAACAGAAGGCTCCCCTTAAGAAGGACACTTAGGAATTGGGTGGAGGTAGTTTGAAGAGTATTAGGGTCATACCTACCAGTTTCCCTTATTCCTTTTATTAAAATAAACTTTGTTTACATAAGCCAAGGGTTTGGTGCTTAACTGGACCTGAGGCATTCCTAGGAGGGTTGTAATACCTAACATCCCTCTAGGACAGTTACTCATTACAATGGAAGCACCTAGTTTAACAAGAAAGAAAAACAGAAACAATTTGTTTTGTGTCTTTATTCAAGTGGAGATGGTTGGATGGGTTCCCCAAGAGTACAGTTCCATTGTCGGTAAGATGGTTCCAGCATCTCCAACTTTAAGAACTATTCACACACTTGTTCTATAACCACTCTCTAAGTCAATGGCATTTTGTCTGTCCCTATTGGTACTGCCCATAACTAAAGATGCATCTGTGTTTATGTTCCCATCACAGTACCAAAAGCTTCTTATAAGACTGAAAGAGAAAAGAGGAAAATAACTTTGTGCTGTGGAAAGAGCATCACTTGGGACCAGGGTCTGGGGTCCAGTTCATATATGTTGACATGATATTAGTTAAGTCCTATATGTTTTTAGGCATCAATTTCCTTATTCATGAAAAGGTTTTCCTTTGTATGGGATTGTACTCACAGAGCAAATGAACTTTTTAGTATCCCTCCCAGTTCTAGCAGTGAGGGGATGCTATTCCCCACACTGCAGAGCTACTCTTTCCTTCAATATTAGACTTTACAGTTGCAGGGAAGTAGTTTTGTAAGAGTTTCTTGAAGTTGTTGTCAAGGAGAAGAAATTTCCTTCTTATTGGGACCTCACAGTCAGTATTACAGAAATTGTTATATGTTCAAAAGAAGAAGGCAGGAAATAAATAATGAGTCTACATGAAATCCCTTTTTCCTGCATTCTTATAACAGTGGAAGGGAGGAGGCATAGAGAGAATATAATAAATATATATTGTCAACTGTCTGAAAATGAAGTACCTTTCAAGTCAAATAAAAATATCCAGAAAGTTCCTATTTTATATCAAGCAAGATAGAGACCTTGTTCGTAACCATACGGATTTCAATTACCAGGTATAATAAGGGACTGCTTTATAACTCTGCTTCTCTTATCACTGCATTAGAGATATTTGGTTATCTTGGGCTCAATGGAGTGCATATATTCCCTTGGTACATTAGCTTGTAGCTCTTATTCTTACTGAGTTTATTCAAAGAATGTGATCTATAAGGTCCATGTAAAAATCATAGCTTTTTAGATGGGTCATGGACCTTTTTTACATAGAATCAAGGTGGTCAGACCTGGAAGGGCCCCTAGAATATGGAATGCCAGAGCTAAAACAGACATCAGGACCTGGAATAAATAGTAGTTGGGTTTAAATAGACATTAGAATATGGAATCTACAGGGTGATTGGCCATCAGTCAGGAGGAGAGACCCAGTGGCCTCCGGGCTTTACCTGAGGGAGCTAGGATTGCTTATAGGTTATTGTGGGAGTGCCTGCTACATGGGAAATTCTGGATTCCAGTGCTCTTTTGGGAACTCCATTCCCTTCTTCCTCAACTACCAATAGAACATCTGCTCAGCCTATGGCACCATGTTGAAATGTATTAGTGTTTGTATTTTACAACTGAACTTACTTAAATAAACATTTGCTCCAGTTATTTAAAAAAAAAGAATATAGAATCCAAAATGTTAGAATTGTTAGGACATTTTGAACAGAGGACCCAGAATGTCAGAACACAAAATGCCAAAGTTGGGGAAGATCTCAAAATACAGTGTAAAAGCTGGAAGAAGGTTATAGCTGAAAATGACCCTCCAAATTAACTTGTCCAAACATCTTTCACAGGAATCTAGAGCCTTTAGTTGGTCAGTCATTTCAGTTGTGTTTGAGCCTCTTCATGATCCCATATGGGATGTTCTTGGCAAAGATACTGGAGTGGTTTGCCATTTCCTTCTCCAGCTCATTTTACAGATGAGGAAACAGGCAAATAAGGTTGTGCCTTGCATAGGGTTACATAGATAATTAAGTGCCTAAGGCCAGATTTGAACTCATGAAGATGAATCTTCCTGACTTCAGGGCCAATACTCTATCCACCGTGCCACTGTGCAATCCTAGCTGCTTCCAAAATGCTAGAGCCTAGAGTAGTGAAATAATGAGTCCAGGGTTTATAATGACAGAATGAGAAATGAAGTCCATATTTTCAGATTCATATTCTGGGGCTCTCTTCTAGAGCACTTCCAGAGAGAAAATATGGGCAGAAAGTGAGAGAGAAAAAGAAAGATAAATTCTCTTATTTTTTTCTCTACCTAATAATATTAATCCCATATTATCCTTTTGAATTATCCTTTCTAATCCCCAAATAATAATTTTCTTTTGCAGGAAAAAAAAGACCAAAACAAACAAAAAAAATGAAAGCAAGCAGGTCTCCAGAAGTAATGTAAGTTTTTGTCCACATCCTAGTTATAACTAAAAATGAGGCAGGGTAATGGTCTCAGCAGGGAGTAACCATCAGCAAAGTCATCAAGGGTTCTTTTAATATTTGTCCTGAGAAAGGGAATAATCTGTTAACTTGCAAAAGACTAAGAGATTTCTTTCAGAATATGATGTTGGGGTTCAACATTCAGAATGTGATTTTGGATCAGGTCTCAGTTGTAAAGTGCAAAACAATGAATTCAAAAGCATTCAGAATGGATTTGTAATTCTTATTCACTTAAATCAAGAGGGAACATCTTAAAAAGAAACTGAGAGTTCTAATAACAGAATGAGAGCTGGAGGTAGGAGACCTGTGTTTAGATCCCACATCCAACAGTTACCTTCATTAATTCATTTACTCAATAAGTTCCTATTATGAATTAGCTACTACCTTCTGGGAATACAAAGGAACAAAAATGAAAAAAGTCTCTGCCTATCAGTAGCTTATATCAAAACAACATAATCAGAAAGAGATGAAGGTCAGTGAAAAACATATGCCAATGAGGTAGGTGCCACAGTGAAAAAGTCTGTCATCAAGAACAAAATAAACTCAAATTTGACCTCAAACATTTACTAGCAGGATGATCCTGAGAAAGTCACTTCATCTATTTTCCTCAGTCTCCTGATTGTAAAGTCCACTTCTCGAGATGATCAAATAAGACACTATTTGCTATCTGTTTAGCACAGTTCCCGGCACCAATTAGGCATTATATGAGTGTTAGTGGTTATGATGATAGGCAGTATCTCTTTTTTTAAATAGGCTAAAGAAATCAGTAACAAGTTTTGGGACACTGTCCACTATCCATCTTATCTCATTGACTATGGCTACGTCATAAGTCATTAAATTTCTCTAAGCTGTTAATTTCATAGTCGTTTTAAAAAAAATACTAATAGGGCAGCTAGGTGGCTCAGTAGATAGAGAGCCAGGTCTGGAGATGGGAGGTCCTGGGTTCAAATGTGACCTCAGATACTTCTTAACTATTTGACCTTGGGCATATCATTTAATTCTAATTGCCTAGCTCTTTACTGTTCTGCTTGGAACCAATACTTAGTATTAATTCTAAGAGAGAATATAAAGGTTTTTAAAAATACAATGCAATACAATAAAGTAAAATAAAATACTAATGCTCAAGTGATCTCCCTGGGGCTGTTGCAAGGAAAGGCTATCTTAAATTCAAAAGCTAAATAAACATATTTCGGAATATAATAGTGTTTTTTTTTTCAAACCCTGTCTCTAACCTTTACTCTTTATGAGGCCATGAAGGATTCATTTAATCTTCATTTCCCCATCTGTTAAAGGTCAACAAGATCAGTAATACCCAACTGCGACCACTAGATGGAAGAGGGGTTCTTCTTTCTGTCTAGAAGACTCATTCCTGAGTTCAAATCTGAGCTCAGAAACTACCCTAACTGCCTCCATTTCCTCATCTGTAAAATAAGCAGGCTAAGGAAAGGGCAAGCCATTCCAGTATCTTTGTCAAGAAAACCCCAAATGAGGTCATGAAGAATAAGATATAACTGAACTGAATAGGAACAATAAAGTTCCTATCTTAAAGGGTTACCAAAACTATTATATCTCATTCAGTAATTATGAATTATTATGCACAGAATTTAAGACTTGGAAGGATGGAAATGACACTCATCAAACCTGACCCATTAACAAATAAATAGAAGACTCCCCACTATAACATACTGTAAAAGTGAGGCACTCCACCATCATCCCACTTGGGGATTTCAAATAGAGAGGTTTGTTTTGTTTTGTTTTGTTTTGTTTTATGGAGGAGGGTCATTTGTTTATTTTGGGTGCACATTAAGTCTAAATGTGCTTTTTTGCATCTCCCCTACTCCTCCTTGCAGCTGGTTCTTCCCTCCCTTCTCTCTCCATTCAATATTAGAATGGTCTTCCATTTTCCAACTTTGTCTTCCAAACTCCAACTTTTCTTATCCAAGTTAAATATATTTCTGTCAATGGTTGCCTCTACACATTCAAGATTATCAGTGTCTTTACACTGTGATGCTCAAAACCAAACACAGTATTCTGGATGAGGTCTGACAAGAATATAATATATTAGGGCTATGACCTACATCCCTATTCTTGGAAGCTTTCTTCTTAATTTAGCCAAGAATTGTATTAGCTGTTTTGGCTGACACATAGTAAGTGAGCTTGCCCTTCACTAATATCACTAATACCCCAGATTTTTTTTTTCTTTGAAAGAAACTTCTGGCTACCTCCTATGCCTTCCCACCTTGTGTTTGTGTGTGTGTGTGTGTGTGTGTGTGTGTGTGTGTGTGTGTGTGTGTGTGTTTATGTACAGTCATTTCAGTCATATCCAACTCTTAAGTGTCCTCACTTGGGATCTTCTTGGCAAATACACTGGAGTAGTTTGCTGTTTTCTTCTCCAACTCATTTTACAGTTGAAGAAACTAAAGGAAACAGGATTAAGTGACTTGCCCAGGGTCAGACAGCTAATAAGTGTCTGGAACCAGATTTTAGTTCAGGTAGATGAATCTTCCTGACTCTAAGCCCAGCATTCTCTCCACTGTGCCATCTAACTGCCCTGTTATGTTTTGTTTTTGTTACCCATGTTTGTCTCTATTTAAATTTATCACTAACTTCTTCAATTTGAACGTAGTTTTTCTACTGAAATTCCCAGCCAACTTCTCTCTTTCCACCTTTTCATCCTATTCAAGCTATCAACAAAACCCTCATCAGCAACCCCCAACTTTGACTGGTGAGTACTTCCCCAAATCTTCCATCTGAGGAAGCTGCCATGTTCAGTTCAAACCTAGCTCAGCCCTTGAGTCCACAGACTACTTTTTACTTGAGTCATTCTTTTTTCCTCACTCCCAACCCCACCTTTAGTCTTTGATTCAGCTCTTTTTTATGTATTCTCTTCCTCAGTAACATATAATATCCTTTAGGTTAGAAACTATCCTTTTAATGATCATTTGCTTCTTTGATACTTAGCACAGTCCCTGAAAAAGAGATAACTTAATAGGTGCTTTATTTGTCTACTTATCTTTCTGTTTTTCTGCTTATTTTTTTCTATCTCTCCATCTTTTCTGCTTTCCACCTTCCTTTCCTTTTTTCATTATTTTTTCCCTTTTTATCTTGGTTTTTAATCAAAGGAAATATTTTTCTATCTTATCTATATCATGTATAAAGTTGATGAGTATGGCACGTGTGCCTTATCAAAATGCTGACAAAAAAAATGAATTAGGACAAACCAGATACCTGGAATATTTCACTGGAGACTCCCTGCCACACTGACATTGAAACATTTATTATTTAATGGCTACCCCTTCTCAGTCAGGACAACAATTTAACTAGTTCTATATCCACCTAAGTGTATCATCTCCTAATCCATATCTCTTCATCTTCTCCACATGAATAACATCATTTTTAGCAAAATATTTGCTAAAATCTATTTAAACTATCTCCGTAACATTCTTTTCAGCCCCCCTATTTTCCCCAGCATTAACCATCAACCAAGGAAGTAACAATTTATAGAGTTACTATTCCTTCAGTTGTAAAATGACACAATTATGAATTTCATCTAGTATTTTTCAATAAAGAATTGGTATGATGTAGGATTACTAGATCAGCTTTTTCCCCTAGAGAAAGGAGAAAGGACATGCTGCTAAATAGAATGAGAGATGAATTAATGAATATATTCCTTGACACCAAAGGAATTCTTCCTCTGTATATGATTGTCTTAACTAATCATGATTGATGTATCCAAAGGTACCTGGATTCTGTTTATCCAAGACTGATACATTTAAAAAGGATACTACTTCTTTTATACATCTTAGTATAAACCCAACAGTTCATCATTGGTTTGACCTGCTAAAAATTCTAGAAGTAGACAGGTTGTCTGCATTGCACATACTTGTTCAGCTTCATTTCCCAGAAGAAATAAAAAGATGAAGTTGGGTACCCAAGGAAGAAAGAGTAAAGCACAAGTTCCTTGTAGTCTTTTTGCATGAGTATTTCATCAGTAGCTTTTATGAGGCACATCACAAACAAGGAACTGATCAGTAGCTGCCAAATGAAGAATGTTCTAAAATAAATGTATGAAAGGGAGAAAAAAAAAGAAAAAGATGGGCTGGCCATGGAATGAGAGAAGGGCCAGTGGATGGACAGAGCATAGGTTTCTTTGATAGCTTTGCTATGTCAAGAGTATCACAGACAACCCCAGGAACATTGGATATTTGCTGGATCACCGAAAAGACTCACAAACAACGTATAGTCATGATTATGTGGTAATATGCCTTATTGAAGGAGACAGCTACATCAGTAAGACCTCAGATTCATTTGAACAATAGAGTAATAAAGCTCAGTTAGATTAGAAAAAAGAATGGTTGAAGTAGCAGTCTTTGAGATATAGAACCAGAATATTATGATGAAGCAATTATGTTTATTTGAGTTTTTAGATAACATCCAAAAGTCTAAATTTTCAAAAATCTGAAAGAGATCATTTAAATTCTTAAAACCAAATTCCCTTGTTCTTGTCATGTCTTAGAAATTATATTAAGATAGAAGGCAAAGGTTTTTTTAAGGATATTAGCATGGGACAATATAAAGAACATTGGATTTGGAGGCAGAGTCAGATTCAAATCCATATCCAACCATTTACTGTCAGTATGACATTAATTACTTATTTTCTATAGCCCCTGGTTCTTCATTTATAAAATGAGAGAATTGGAATAGATGGCTCCTCTCAAGTCTCTTTTTGCTTAAAAATTAATGATGATAGGATTATATGATGTCATTGGGCTTCAGTTTCTTTTGCTAAAAATGAGGCATTATACTAAGATTATTTCTAATATTCCTGCTATCCTTAAATCTATGCTTCTACAGTAGATAAAACTGAAAAGAGGTGGCAAACAAGGCCTATAAATAGTTTTAGTCCCAGAATTTATCCTCCCACCTTCTTGAGATGAAACATATTAATATAGAATTCAAAACACTGATTGTCAGTGATTTGAGAGTTTCCCAATAATTTACAATTCAAATTTTAACCTTTTCATAATTTTTAAACAAAATATTTCTCAGCTAGTCCATTTATCCCATTTAAATTTGAACTTTTAAGTAAATGAAGATCGAATAGGTCTATGATAATGCAATCAAGTAATAAGGAAAATGGTTCTGCTTTTCCCCCTTCATCTTTGCCAAAGTGGATGAGGTTATTGTTAATATTCCAGTTTCCAACAAGTCATACTCATTCATTCTTCTCTTGCTCCAACAGCTATACGCTTTTTTGGAAATGCTCTAAATCATGATTGAGCAAAAGGGAAGGAAAAGAAAATTATGTTAACTTATTTCTTTATTATTTTAAAATCCTCAACTTCCATCTTAGAATCACTACAAAGTATTGGTTTCCAGGCAGAAAAGCAGTAAGAGCTAGGCAATAAGGATTGCCCAGATTCACACAGCTAGAAAGTCTCTGAAGCCACATTTGAACCCAAGACTTTCCATCTTTTGGTCTGGCTCTCAATCCACTGATCCACCTAGACATCACCTATGTTAACTTATTTTTCAATTATTTTAAAATTTTTAAAATTTATTTTTAAATTTCTAAAAAATTAATTAATTAATTAACTTAGAATATTATTTCATGGTTACATGTTTCATGTTCTTTCCTTCCCCTCCTTCCTCTCCCCTCCTGGAGCCAATGAACAGTTCCACTGAGTTTTACAAGTATCATTTTTTAAAACCTATTTCCAAGTGTTAACTTATATTTTAAAAGAATTCAAATATCTTTCTTGGTTAAAAATAAAATAAATATATATTGGTAAATTAGATTCAAAGAACCATAAAATTTCTCAGTTGAAAGGTGCTCTAATAGCTAAACCTGCCAATTGATTGACTGATGTAACCTAATCAATACCTGAAAAAGAATCCTTTCTATAGCATACCTCAGATGGATGTCCACAAATGAGGACTAAACTAGTCCTTCCAAAAGCAATCCATTATTTTTTTTTTTGGATTAGTCTAATGGTTAGGGTAAGTATAAGGTCTCAGGTAAATATTATGTACTGTGCTATTGTGTAATTCTAGCCAGATTGTCCTCTGAAATGTGATACACTGAAATCATGAAATGTAAAAACACCTTTGGGAACGAAAAAGATTTTCCTTCAAAGCTGCTTCTCAAATGCAATTGCCTCTTCATACCCTTTGTAGCAATCTAAACTTTTTCCCCCTCGGGAAATATAAAAGAAGGTTGGATTGTCATGTGTGCTTGAATATGAGGTGGCATTTAGGAGGTAGGCTCTTGGCGTGTAATTGATTAATCACTGAATTTAATAAATTACAGATCCTAGACATTTGAATGACTGTGTACAAATTTATCTGGTCAATAAATTAGTATTAAGTTTTTACTGTGTACCAGGCATGGGGATAAGCTCCAATGATATAAATCCAAAAGTGAAATGGTTTCACTGGCAATAATATTGTTTTAACTAGAGGGAAAATATATGTATACATACATATAAATAAATATTGGATATATTCAAAAATAAATACAAAGGAGTGGTCTAAAACTATAGGGACCAGAAAAAGCTTCATGCAGGAACTGAGGCTTAATCTGTGTCTTGAGGAAAACCAGGGATTCCAAAAGGTGGAGGAAAGGAGGGAAAACATTCCATGAATGGGGAATAGCCAGTGCAAAAATACTGAGATTGAATGTCACATATATGAAACAGCAAGTAAGCCAGCATGATTGATCCATTGAGTAATTTGGAGGAAAGGATATATAAGAATCTTGGAAGGGGCCAGGTTATGAAGTATTTTCAACTGCACATAATGCAGTTTATGCAAGTAAATGGTGCAGTAAATAGGACCTAGAATCAAGAGGACCTGAATTCAAATCCAGCCTTAGGTATATGACCCCGGGCAAATCACTTAAACCTATCTGCTTCAGTAATGAGCTAAAGAAGGAAATGGCAAACCATTCCAGGGTCTTAGCCAATACAACTTCAAAAGCGGTCAAGAAGAGTTGGACAAAACTGAAATAACTGAATAACAAGGTCAAAAGAAAGCAATTTATGTATGATCATAGAGGTAATAAAATAGCCCTGTAGTTTAATGATAGGGGGTTAGTTCTGTACTTTGAGAAATGATGCCATCACCTAAGAGATGAAAGAATTGGAGTGGAAAAAGGCTTGAGATACAGAGAAAAAAAAACAGCATTTCCTTTCAATAATCCAAGCAAGAGGTATTCAGTCAAATAGCATTTATTAAGCAATTGATATATAAAAAGCACATAATCAAGCAATTGGGTGTTTAAAAACATTTACATATTTGATAAAAATGATTCAGTTCCTTTGAAATGCTTATCAAAGTCAGAGAATTTTTAAGAAAGTAGAACTTTGGCTTAAATAGAAAGAAAATATTAAATATTTTTAATATTTAATAAATATTTATTATAAAATATATTAAAAATAAATAAATAAAATTTAATAAAAATATTAAATAGAAAGAAAATACCTATCACCCTGACTTCCAATAATGCTGTCTATTTTTTGAGTTAGTGTAATACTGAAGAAGCTACTAATCCTTTTTCCTCTCTTTTCCTTTCTGAAGAGAGAAGACTTGAATCTCCTCCAGGTCTTATTACTCAATGTCTTGCCCATTTCCACACTATATCTCTTTCAGTCTCTCAGTATGGACTAGAGATTGAATTAGCCACCAGTAAAGCAAAAAAAATGGCTTACTTTCATTCATGGGCAACAGAATGGTCCAAAAGTCAATATGAGAATTTTCTATGCTGTTTTATTGTTTATACCAAACAGAAAATTATGATATAATTACAAATGCTTTAAGCCTTCAGTCTTTTTTAAAAACCTTACATCTCTACCAAAGTTTATCTCTCTGCCACGATTGTTTATTTTTCTATGTATCTGTTAGCTTTCTTATTTTGTTTTAATTTTCAGTCAACTGCTTGGGTAAAAGAAATATGCAGAGTATATTACAATATTATTTCTCTCTATATATATAGGATATATATATATATATATATATAGGGAAGGGAAATGGGGGGATAGGTCTTTTCTTTTTAATTTACTTGATTTGTTGAAGAAGTGACTAAAACTGGTAGTTAATCCTTCCCTCAGTTCCAAAGAATACTTTTAAGGCACTTAATTATCCACTTAGACCCCTCTTTTATCTGTTGGAACAGTTCTCTTTCTCAGTTTTTCTTTTCACCTGACATCACTGTGTCTCTGGTTGTTTCCATCTTGATTTAAATCTGAGTCAGGACTGCTCATTTTCCATATAGATGTCATTTCTGCTGACAACTTTTAGTCCTTTCTTTGAGTATGCTCTATCGCCAGAAGTATGTTTCTTTCAAAAATTTCTGGCCATGATTCAAGGCCCCTTTGCAGCTCTAAAAATTGCAATAGTCCAAGTTGTCCTCCAGCTATGAGGGAATATTTCTACTTCTGACCTAGAAATCCCAGAATGACATTCAGTTTTCAAATTCTTCTAACAAAAAGCACCAGAGTAAGCTCTCCATAACAGCAGATGAATGTTCTATACTAAGATTTACTTACAAAGAGCAAAGAGAATTACATGGAATAGGAAGCAGGAAGGAGTTAGTAAAGAAGGAAATGCAGACCTGGAATTAGATCAAAGATCTATGAAATCAAAGACTCAAAAGAATATCAAAGAATAAACATAAATAAATAAGGAACCTGGTAGGAGGGATTTGCCTATATACTGTCTTCCATTAACACCAGAATATATTATTTGTCAAGATCCTAAAGGAGTGGATGATGTATCAGGGTTGTTGTTCTCCATACTGGAAGACCAAAATGACTTCACAAATGACTCACTTAAAATGGTTTTAAGTGAGTCTGAGTTGCACTGAATTATCAGCTACACTTTCTCTTCCATAATCATCAAAGTCCAGTGGCAAGTCAAAAGTCAGGAGAACTGATGATGGCTCAAGATGCAGTGGATGACCTTGGCTTTTTTGATGTCTCGCCAAACTTTAAGTGGTCCATAGTGTCTGCTTCTTGTCTTCTTGGCCATCGGAAAGAAGTTGTTCTCATCCTCCCCTTTCATTGGGGGAAGCATCCACATGCCTGGTGTAGACAACCCACCAACTCACCAATGGATTTGAGTCCTGTTGGTTAACCTCAACCTAGTTTAGCCCATCTGGATGAGATCTTTAAGAAATTCATGAAAGACTAGTGCCTCTCGTGTGAGGGCTTGCCAAGCCCCTTTGGTATTCATCTGCCACCAAGTCCTCACCTGTGGCTCCAAGAAACTATGATATACTGAGGCATAAAAAGATAAAAAAAGCACTGGGTTCAGAAGACTTGAGTTTGAATTCTAGTTTTGATACTATTTCACCTTGACTTTGCCAACTTCCATTTTTTTAATCTATAAAATGATAATAATAATACATTTGCTGACTTACAGTTCTAGTGGCAGGAAAATATCTGAAAACTATAAAAACCCTGTTTTAAGTGTATATTATGAAATGAGGGAATTTAGTATCTAGATGAGGAATGAAGCAGGTTGCAGAAAATATTGTTACTGAGAGACATGGAGAAATTTGTAAATGTAAATAGAATCCACACTCAGCATCTTTGGTATTCCATATACAATTAAGAATAAAATTATTGGGGGTAGCTGGTAGCTCAGTGGATTGAGAGCTAGATCTAGAGACAGGAGGTCCTAGTTTTGCCTCTTGCCTCAGACACTTCCTTCTTATGTGACCTAGTCAAATTACTTTACCCCCATTACCCAGCCTTTATCATTCTCATGCTTTGGAACAAATATACAGTATTGATTCCAAGTTGGAAGGTTAGGGTTGTTTTTTGTTTGTTTATGTGTTTGCTTTATGTGAATTTATCTATGATCTTATACCCACTTGTAGTACCCTAAAATATTACACAGATCTTGAGCTCTTGGATGGGTGCTTTAAATACACATTTCCCAAACTTTCTAATCAAATTTAGGTCTGAGATAAATAAGCCGATGCAATTATTCTAGACAGCTCAGCAAAATCTACAGCCAAATAGTCAGGTCAATTTTTTTCTTAAGAGTGTATATATTGACAAAATCTGGACGTGACTCTATTCATTCTCAAAATCTCCATGTCTTATAATATGTGAAATCCATAAGAATGTCAATCAGAAAAAATATTTAATAAGTTTTCTAATCACATGTCCTTGTAAGTATCTTGAGGGCATTGCCATTTATTCCCACAAAAGGATGGGGATTATCAATATTCCTAGTAGTTACATATAGTCTTTTAGCCTTATTTAGCATTTAGATAGCTCCTTATACAGTATTTGCAAAGTACTGGAATTGTTTTATTAAGCCATTTGATAGCCCTCTGAGATCTATGTCTCAGCTTGCCCTTTTACATATGATGCCTTTGCCAATGAGATGCCAAAGCAATAGGCCAGTTGGTCAGTAAAATTCAAGCGGGTATTTGTTTGGAAAAAATAGTCAGTGGAACCAAATCTGTCAGTGAATTGACCAGATGCTTAACTTTAGTTGCCCTCCCAACTGTCACAGACAGAGATAACTAAAAAATGAATGATTGAAAAACCAGAAAGAAAGGTTGTTTCCTTAGTCGAAAAGGGGTCACGAACACCCATGGTTAGGAACAAATGAGTAACTGAACAGTAGAAAATTAGACACACATCATAATATAGTCAACCTAGTTTATGTTATTTTTTATGTTTGTTAAATACTTGATATCAGAACAAAGGATTGAAAAAACAATAGACAGCATGAATATTTGCATGAATAAATGAATGTATTAAAAAGCAACCATTAAGTGCTTGCTATATGGCAGCAACTATACTAAGGAGATGGATGGATGAACAGACAGACAGAAAGACAGACAGACCAAAAGACAGACACAGACAGATAAGGAGCTAGACAGACAGATAGATAATAGACAGTCAGATAGATAGATAGATAGATGGATGGATGGATAGATGGATGGATGGATAGATAGATAGATAGATAGATAGATAGATAGACAGACAGACAGACAGATGGATAATAGACAGTCAGATAGATAGATAGATAGATGGATGGATGGATAGATAGATAAATAGATAGATAGATAGATAGATAGATAGATAGATAGATAGATAGATAGACAGACAGATAGGTGGATAGATAGATAAACAAAATGGTGGTGAGTCAGAGGAAAATTAGAACTTAAACATCTTGAAAGCAGAAAGGTGGGAACTAGAGAAAGGAGAGAAAGAGAAAAGAATTATAAACTAGAAGCCAAATATATGTGTTTTTGGCAGGAGTAGTAAAATGTGGGTAGAAGATGAGGTAGAAGAAAGACAGAAAATTATCTTACTCATGAGGAGAAAGTTTCCGGTACTTACTGGGCCTAAAAATGTTTAATTTGGATTAAATTAAACATTTTGGCCATATTATAACTGTTATTACTTGCCTTTCAAATAGCAGGAGCCAAAGAGAAATTTCAGAAAAAAAAATTAACCCAAATTTAGTCTGTTTGTTCAATTTGTCCCATGTTGCACCTCCACTTTTGCAAAGAATAATCCATAATTTGGATATAGGGGTGGAGAGATAGAATTATAGGTAGAAATATTGAATTTTAATGTCCACAATTTCCACATAATAAATTTTCATCTTGCCTTAAATACTTCCACAATATATTTAGGCATGCTCTGTTTCATACCACATTATACAATTTTGAGCTAATTAAACTTTGCTTCTAATATAATATGACTCCTTTGTTGTAAATCGTTCAACTTATTGCAGGCATTTTGCTCTTTCAAACATCTAAGGCGTACAAAGCAGCATACAAATGGTAGGTATTGCTATATTTTAGCAGTTTTAATGAGGCAGATGTCTGGCAACGCATAATGGAAAGGGTGCACAATTGTCATTACTGCAAATTCAACAGAAGTTAAATTCCAGCTCTATTTACCCAAAGAGTATTTCAAATACATATCATATTACTTCATTCAGGTGAAAAATATTAATGATTCATTCCATAACATCATAACACAGTCATCAGCACAGGCATTTATTTAAGGATCTATCTGAATCTGGGGGGATAATGACAATGGATAGAATGAATCATTAGTGCTTTCTTCCCTCTAATAATTTTCAACTTATATGTTTATGGTGGGCAAAAGCAATTGGACCATAGAGTCTCAGAGTTGGAAAGCACCTCATAACCCACTCAGGACAACCTGCCTGTACATAAGTGCAAATCCTCCCTTCAGCACCACTAATGAGTATTTGGCTAGGTAGAGTAGTGGGTAAAGCTCTGAACCTGAAGTTAGGAAGACCCAAGTTCAAATGCTACCTTAGTGACTTTTTGACAAGAGTCATATACGGGAAAGTCTTTTAGTTTCTCTAAGTCTTAATTTTCTCAACTGCAAAACAAGGATTCTAGTAGCCCCTGATTCACAGAGTTTTTATAAGGATCAAATAAGAACATATTTATAGCACTTTGAAAATTAACAAAAACACTTTATGATAGCTATCATTAATGATATTTTTAAGACTTTGATTTAAGACCACCAGTAAGGACCATCTCACTACTTGTGATTAGAAGTCATTTCACAATGGACAGGAAAGTATGTGTATTTGTGTGTGTGTGTGTGTGTGTGTGTGTGAGAGAGAGAGAGAGAGAGAGAGAGAGAGAGAGAGAGAGAGAGAGAGAGAGAGAGAGACAGAGAGACAGAGAGAGAAGGAGGGAAACAGACAGAGAAAGAGAAAGACAAAGAGACAGATGGAGATAGAGAGAAAGAGAGAGAGGGAAGAAGAGAGACAGAGAGAAAGAGACAGACAGATAGACAGAGAGAGAGAATGAGAGAGAGAGAAAAAGAGAGAGTGAACAAGAGAGAGAGAATGAGAGAGAGAGAAAGAGAGAGAGAGAGAGAGAGAGAGAGAGAGAGAGAGAGAGAGAGAGAGAGAGAGAGAGAACGAGAGAGATGGGGTATTGGCATAGGGAGAGTGTTCCTTGATACTGAGACTAAATTTACTTAACCCATTTGCAGCTTAAATCATTTATTCCTAATTGTGTTGTCTAAGGCCATCTCAAATATGGTACCATGAAGGACTGAGGGTAAGCTTTTCTATCCAGCCTTCTCTCTCCCAGATATTGGTACTCATTACTTCTATTACTCTGTGTATGTTTCATGTGAACTTTCTATATACAAACTTATTTACGGGTCTATTCTTCAGTGGTGTTTAATAAGTTATTCCTTGGCAGAAATTGTTTCTTTGTATATCCAGCACCTAGAAGATAGTTAATGAAGGTTTCCTATACTGTATTTTATTACAATTCATTAGCCTGAATAGAACTGAATTGAATTGGATTGAATTGAATTTCAGTAAATTGAATTATAGTATATCATTATGTATGAAGGACATGCTCAACCACATGAGAACTAGTCATGCCTTAACAGCCTTTTAGAATTGTATAACAAGTTCCTAGGTACTCCTCAGGGGTATATAAGTTATATATATGCTAAGAAAAAATTAACAGCTTCTTTCTCCTACTCAAATTATTGCCTTGGAAGGAAATCCAGTGCCAAAAAAAGAGTCCAGAATGGTTTAATATATGTCTGAAAGTGTGCAACTAATGATTAAGTGTTTAGGTCATAAAGGTACCAATTAGCTGTCCTGGAAAAAAGTTCTAACTTAGTGCCATACAATAGCTCAAAGACTAGGGGAACCTGGCTCAATATCTCTTGTGATGTGAACTCTGGGAGGCATGCTAAATCATTCTCATCAAGATGTATGCCAATAAGGGTTTTCCACCTCTATCCTAGAATCTCATTTAGGCGTCTATCTTTTTTTTTTTTTTGGTATTTCATTCACACCACAATAGAGATGGATGCAAATAGGCTAAGACCTGGAAGGAACCTTAGGCATCATGTGGTACAACTTCATCATTTGACTGAGATGGAGACCAAGGCCAAGAGAAAGAAAAGAATTTCCTTTTTTTTAAATGTTTGCAAAGCCAAAATTTTTTTTCCATCAGCCAGCTCTGTACCAGGGATGTGAAATCCTTCTGGATCCCTCTGCCTGGATGCTCTGCCAGGATTGTTAAGTGACTCCCTTCTCACCTTGCAATACCCTTGTGGCGAATACCTCTGCTCACATTCTTCAAACAGTGGGTAGCTCTGCAATGTTTCCTGCATTCATTGGAAAACACATTATGAAGCAGGATTTTTAGAAGAAGGGCTGGGGCACTAGCAGATGATGTTAGCAAGGCCAAAGAGTGACGGGAAGAGAGAGCTAAGGAGAAGGGCAGCAGCTAACAGCCTTTTTCACAGAGGTTTACCTACTCTGTTCCTAGAAACTGGCATCATTAGTACAGAGGAACTGCTGGCAAACAACCCAGTGAGAGAGAATAGAAGCTCTGATTTTGGAGGATCAAATTGGCACCTTATTTTGCAAGAAAGGAAGTAGTACCAGTTATACTTCAGGGTGCAGAGGTGTTTTATTCCCTAAAAGCAGGAAATCCAAAATGGTGCTTGCAGCCAATTCCACTTCCAGAAAGTATACAGCCATTCTCCCTAATTGAAAATGACAGACGCAATCCTGACCTAAAATCATAGAGTCAGGAGGGACCAAGGAAATTGTTTAGCTCACCTCCTACCTGAAAAATAATTATTGCGACCCACCTGAAAAAGAGGTGATCTAGCCTCCATTTGGTGACCACAAGTAAGGGGAGAGTTCACTATCTTCCAAGGCAATTCATCCTTCTTTTGGATAGCTGTACTTTTCAGGAATTTTTTTTTCATTTTTATTGATTTTTTAAAATATTTTTATATTTTACATTTTTATTTTAAGCTTAAGTTTGTCTCTTTTAACATTATACCTCCTGAACTTAATTGAATCATTGGGACCAGACAATGTGATATTAAATGACTGTTTATTAGGTACCTACTATGTACCAGACATTTTTTTTAAGCTCTGGGGATATAAATAAGGAAAAGGAATACAGTCCCTCCAGGCAAGGAGTCTATAATCTAATGAGAAGGCAATACACAAAAGGAAGTTAAAAAGGGAGGATAGAGAAGGAGTGCAAGATTATATGGGCATGGAGGCAACAGAAGATGATGGTGGAATTGAAACCAAGCAGAGCAGTGTATGAAAAGTAAAGAATGATGACATTTTAAAGTCCTCCCCAAAGGGAGATAAAGAAGTCTTTTTGCTCTGCTCTCCAACCACAGAAGCAGATGCAAACAAGGGAATTACATCACCCAACTAGAAAAGTAGAAGCATTCCCATGATGATAAATTTCCTGGTCCTGAGCTTATTCTGAAATATAGTAAAGAATCTTATGATGAAGATGAAGCCAAGCAGAGCAATTCATGGCAAATGAAGAGATGACTCAGAAAGTAGACAAAAAGCTCAAATATAGACCCCCCCTTCTATAATGGGCTTTATCTTATGGGAAGATAGACATCACATTCTCAGGTTAAACAAATCAAGTTCTTTTCATTATTCTTCCAATGGGATGGACTCAAGACCATTCATCATTTTGAACACTTCTCTAGGAGCTCTTCAGCTTCTAAGTGATCAAGTTTAAATGAGGCACCCAGAGCTGAATGCAAAAATCCAAATATGGCCTGACCAAGATACAATACAATAGAAAGACTATCCACCTGACTCTTGGAATCTATGCCTTAATAATTTAGCCTAAATTCACATAATCTAGCCTCCTTGCTATTTCAGCTATTCTGACTGCCTTACTGAGCTTGGGTTCCACTTAAACTTTCAGATCATGCTCAGAGAAGCTGCTGTCCAGTCAGGCTACCCTCATCTTATATATGTACAAGTGGATTTATTAAACATAGAATTGAAGACTTTGTTTTTGTCCCTATAAAACCCAAGTCAATGAACAGACACAGTACTAAACACTAAAGCTAGAGAGAAAGGTCCAGACACAGTACTAAATGCTAAAGCTAGAAAGAAAGGTCCAAGGAGCTCCCAATCTAAGGGTTCAAATGTCAGAAATAATTGATTCAGTCAATAATGTCAAATAATCAGACAATGCAAAGTAAGAAATTCAACCACATTACGTCTCTGAAACATAAGGAGCTTGCCTGAATTGACTCATCAGACCAGTCAAAATGTCCAATTCAATAGCCTTCTCCATATGGCTATCCACCTGGGAAACCACAAGGTACAATCTTGCCCAAGGAGCATGAGTTCTCACAGTACAAATAAAGTAAGAGAAACTGACCACAGAGCCTTTGAAATGTCAAAGTGATAACTGTAAAATCAATAAGATGTTACATGAACTTCTAAAGTAATGAATAAACTAAGGAGGGAGGGGGGAGTTGAATGGCTCTTAAATGGGTAGAAGCCCATGGAGCATTCAGTACAGACTCTAGTCTTGAATCTCCAGCTAGAGAGAAGTGCAAATCAAATAAATAGGAGTTGAATCTGGAAGGATACTGGTGCATAAATCATTCCTCTGATGAAACCTGGGAAGCCTCAGAGACTGACAACACCAATGAGCATAGTTATTCATTATGTAAATGAGAAATGACTGCCTTGACAGTCTAATTGATATGAGTCCAAGAAGGTAAACAAGAGACAGTCAAGACAGGCTCACAGAGATGGGTAGCAAACAGTGAAGAGATGGGGCACATAGAAAGTGAAATTATCGGTAAGAACCTAAAATTAGGACATCCTGGTTTCTGCTGTAAGTCACATTAAAGAAATGAAGATCCAGCAAGGATCTTGAATCAGAAATGATCATAGAGTGGCTTTTCTGACCATATCCCCAGTAACTCTGAAGATCTGTGTAAGATTACCTTAAAACATCAGAAGGTCTATGCCTATGGAAAACAATCCCTCTCATCCATTTTTGGCTGATTCCTTCACAGAGATTTTCATAAATTCTATCCCACTAGTATGTGGGAGAGAGAAATTGGGAAGCATGCAAAAAGGCAGAAGCAGTTCATGGCAAATGAAGAGATGACTCAGAAAGTAGACAAACAGCTCAAATATAAACTCCCTTCTATAATGGGCTTTATTTTATGGGAAGGTAGACATCACATTCTCAGGTTAAACAAATCAAGTTCTCTTCATTATTAGTATTAGTACCAGATGCATAATTAATATTTAATAAATATTTCTTGAATGGATTTTTCACAGATGCCTCCCCTGCCACCATTCTGAGGACCCTACTCTATTTCATTTAATATTTCCTGAAAATCAATGCAGTTCTCCTTAAGCATCCATCTGTTATTCCTCATTCTTACTACACAGCCAGTCTTTTGCAGTACAAAACATTCTTAATACTACCTTTCATGCCACTTGTGTCATATACAAATGATCGTTTTAATATCAAAGAGAAGCATGTCCTTTATTTTGTTCCTTTAATTCTCCATCATGAGTAAGGATTTTTTTTGTCTTTTATCTCAAAGTAAGGGGTTGATGCCCTTCCCCTATAACAGGAAATGTCCCCCTCACCTCTCTGCCTCCCCAAAACTTTCTCCTCTTTCAAGACTCAAAGATTGCCTCTTCCATGAAACCTTCCACTCTTCACCAAAAAAGGAAGCTCCCCTTATTAAGTTCCTCCCTCTCTTGGCATCTGCCTTATCCATTTATATTCTATTTTGTATTACAATTACTTAAACTCATATCTTCTCTTCATTGCTTTATTAAAAGGTCTTTGAAGACAAGTACAACATCTTATTTATCAATCTCCTAACTGTGCATCTAGTTGGCATTTCATAAATGAATGAATACCATGATCTGGATCTGAAATTTCCAATTTTGATTTTACTAAGTTGTTTAAGAGGCAATAGTTATATAATTTTAATATTTCCAAAGCATTTCATATAGTTTCTCATCAGATACTCACAAAAATCCTGCAAAGAAGGTAAATGATGGAACTGAGTGGGGTGGTAAATGATTTGTGCATGGTAAAGATTAAAAGAGCTGGTACAGTTCTCATGACTCTCTCCAGAGTGCCACCTAGCTATCAGGTAATTCTAATCCTATTTTCCCAACTTTGATAAAGGAAGCACTTGGCAGGCTACAGCACAGTGTCATGTTTTCCATCATTGTGTCTGAAAATCCATCCAGTATAGTCAGAGATTAGATCTAAATCATGGGGACTGATTGATAGGGAAGAAGTTGAGGCTTAATACATGGGAGAGCTCAATTTAGTGATTAATTTCTCTAACTGAGAAGCCACTCAAGAAGGCAGAACCCTTGAAAATCATGGGCAGGGAGTTATAGGACAACTTGAGAAAAAAAAGGAAGAAACGGCAGTTTTCTTATTAAATTGTTAGGGTCCATTGTTGGGTCAGTTAAGTGCACAGAGATAAATGATATGGGTCTATGGAAAGAAAAAATAACATCTAGAGACACATTCATCCATTGCACTACCTGGAAGAGATATACTTCATGAATCATCAATGCTAAATTGGGAGGCACAATTATGGAGGTTTAGAAAGAACATTAGACCTGACATGGAGAAACTCAAGTTACATTTCTTCCTTAAGTACTTAATACCTAGGGGATCTCAGACAAGTTACACTTTTTCACCATCTTTGTCTCCAACAAAGGGGAATATATATATTATATGATATGTATATATATTATATAGATATAATATAAAAGGAAGCCTTTCTAATATGTGATGAGTTATACAAATGCAAAACGTGATTAGGGAATTAACTTGGTCAAATAATTTTCAAATGGTAGCTGATTTGCCCCCTTTAAAGCCTGAGGTGACTGTCAGGAAGTTGGTGGGTTTTTTTTTATTTCTCTTTAAACTGGGATAATGGAAAGTTAGGAAGAAGTCTCTTTCTACTTTTGACATGTGAACCATAGAAAGTCCAATTATCATCTTTTGCCCTATTTGAGTAATCTAATATGTCAGCTGTGTTCAAAGTGATCTCTCTGATTAGGACAATTGTACTGATTATATAAAAGATTAACAAAAAATAGAGTTGACTTCTGAGGAGAAGGAGGTGTGGACATTTATAATCATTTTTTTAATTAAAAGGTAATATTTGCTTGAATTTGTGGTTGTTGTTTTGGGTGTTCAGGGAGGGGTAGTATCTCTGGTATGGAGGGCTTGTCCTGCCCTCCTAGGGCAGCTCTCCAACCTCTGACCCCCACCTGACACCCAGCTGTCACTTGTGGCTCCCAGTAGCTGCTAGCATGCGGCAGAGGCCACACCCTGGGCAACCATTGGGTTGTTGTCCCCCTGGTGAACTAAGGCTTTGCTCACCCAGCATGTGAAGACTGCTTCGGCTGAACAGGCGGAAGAAACCAATAAGAAGGTTCAACGGCTGAGAGGGCAACGCAGCAAAGCACTGTGGAGTGCTTAGGGCGTGTTAGAGCACAAAGGACAACACAGCCATCCAATGTAGCTGAGGAAGTCTCCAGGTGTAACAACTTTTCGTGCCACTGGACCCAGGCTTCCAACGCCGAGAGAGTGGGACTGTCTCTGTGCATCGACTTTTCCACTTAAATCTCTTTCACGCACAAGTGTCTTTGTGCACACTCATCTATCCTAACCCCGTCCACCCTCTTCAGGACTTGCGGTGATGGGGGAGTGACGACGCAACAGGTGGAGGTGACCACTGGCAGTTGTAGTCACAATCCTGCACATAGGCGGCCCACAGACCAGTGGTCGCTCGGCCCTTTAGGGCAGCAGGGATGTTCGGCAGCATCCTGGACAACTGAGCACACCTCTCGAGGACAGCACTGCTCACCCTAATCAAAGGAGGGGACTAGAAAAGGTGTCCCAAACATTGCCTGCCCTACAAACACCAGGTGAGCACAACGCGGCTGGTGGGTCATCCCTTTAAGCGGTCGAAACCAAAGAAAAAATACAAAGAAACTCCTACTAGGAGCATGGAACATCAGGACATTACTTGATAGAGAGAATACCCCAATACCCTGAGAGAAGAACAGCTCTAATCGGTAAAGAACTGGTGCGATATAACGTCGACATCGCAGACTTAAGTGAAACACGCTTACCAGAAGAGGGATCACTCAGCGAACCCACCACTGGATACACCTTGTTCTGGAAAGGTAGAGCCTCAAATGAAGACAGAATCCACGGCGTTGGCCTGGCCATCAAGACCAGTTTGCTCAAACAGCTGCCAGACTTGCCTGTGGGCATCAGCAAGAGGCTCATGAAGATCCGTTTGCCTCTCAGCAAAGACCGGTATGCCACAATCATCAGCGCATATGCCCCAACACTGACCAGCACTGAGACCATCAAGCAGTTCTACTCTGACCTGAGTGCCGTCCTGCACTCAGTGCACACAAATGACAAGCTGATACTACTGGGAGACTTCAACGCCCGTGTTGGCCAGGACCATGAAAGATGGAAAGGAGTGCTCGGCAAACACGGCATGGGCAAAATGAACAACAACGGCCTACTGCTACTCAGCAAATGCTCAGAGTTCGAACTCACCATCACGAACACTGTGTTCAAAATGGCGAACAAATATAAAACAACGTGGATGCACCCACGATCAAAACAGTGGCATCTCATTGACTACATCATTGTACGCCAGCAAGACATCCAGGATGTACAGATCACCAGAGCCATGAGAGGAGCTGAATGCTGGACAGACCAAAGATTGGTTAGAGTGACTCTTCAAATGCGCATTGCGCCTCGCCATCCAAAACAAGCCCAGACAGTTTGTGCATTTTACAACATGAGTCCTCCTAGAGATCCATCTTATTTGCAAACATTCCAGTCCTGCCTGGACGACAAGCTGTCTGCCAAGGGACCACTTACTGGAAGCTCAACCAAGAAATGGAACCAGTTCAGAGACGCAGTGAAGGAAACATCAAAGGCAGTCCTAGGCCCCAAGCAATGCAACCACCAAGACTGGTTCAACAAGAACAACACTGCTATTGAAGACCTATTAAGCAAAAAGAACAAAACCTTTATGGAGTGGCAAAATAATCCAAACTCTGCTCCTAAAAAGAACAGATTCAAGTCTCTCCAAGCCATTGCACAGCATGAGATCAGGAAGATGCAAGACTGATGGTGGGAAAAAAAGGCAGAAGAAATCCAGGGCTTTGCTGATACAAAAAACTACAAACAATTTTTCAGTGCCCTCAAAACTGTCTATGAGCCATTAAAACCCACCACCACTCCCTTGCTATCCTCTGATGGTGACACTCTCATAAAAGATAAAAAAGGCCTCAGCAACAGGTAGAAAGAACACCAGTCAGTTTCTCAACAGACCCTCTTCAGTCGACCAAAGCACCCATCCTCCAAAACCTCACTATTGAACAACTTGATGTCCCTCCTTCAATAGAGGAAGTCCAAAAAGCCATTAAACAAATGAGTGCAGGCAAGGCACCTGGTAAAGACAGGATCCCAACCGAGGTGTACAAGGCCTTAAATGGAAAGGCGCTTCAGGCATTCCACATAGTGCTGACCAGCATATGGGAAGAGGAAGACATACCCCAGAACTCAGAGATGTCTCCATAGTAGCCCTATACAAGAACAAAGGCTCACAAGCAGCCTGTGACAACTACAGAGGCATCTCACTACTCTCCACTGCCGGAAAGATCCTCGCCCCTGTTATATTCAACAGACTCCTGTCATCTGTTTCAGAGCAGAACCTGCCTGAATCACAATGTGGCTTCCGACCAGATCGTAGCACCATCGACATGGTCTTCACGGTGAGGCAAAGGCAGGAAAAATGCCTTGAGCAGAACCTGAGTCTCTACATTGTCTTCATAGACCTGACAAAGGCGTTCGACACAGTGAACAGGGATGCATTGTGGGTGATCCTTAGCAAGCTCGGTTGCCCAGCAAAATTTGTCAAACTGATCCAGCTCTTTCATGTCAACATGACAGGGGAAGTCCTATCTGGTGGAGAGACTTCTGATCGCTTCAACATCTTCAATGGCGTGAAACAAGGCTGTGTCCTTGCTCTGGTACTATTCAACCTATACTTCACCCAAGTATTACGACATGCTGTGATGGATCTAGACCTGGGCGTCTACATCAAATACCGACTGGATGGCTCACTATTTGACCTTTGCCGCCTGACTGCAAAAACAAAGACAACAGAGAGACTCATCCTGGAAGCTCTCTTTGCAGATGACTGTGCTCTCATGGCCCACCAAGAAAGTCATCTCCAAACCATTGTGGACAGGTTCTCCATCGCAACAAAACTGTTTGGCCTGACTATCAGCCTCAGCCAAACAGAGGTGCTGTTCCAACCTGCACCAGGGAGGCCAACGAACCAGCCGTGCATTACAATCGACGGCACGCAGCTTTCTAATGTCAACACTTTCAAGTACCTGGGCAGCACCATCGCCAATGACGGGTCCCTAGACCACAAGAGCAATGCCAGGATCCAAAAGGCCAGCCAGGCACTCGGGCGGCTGCGCTGCAAAGTCCTCCAACACAGCAGTGTAAGCACTGCGACGAAGCTCAAAGTGTACAACGCAGTGGTCCTCAGCTCGCTCCTGTACGGTGTGAGACATGGACACTGTACCGGACGCACATGAAACAGCTGGAGCAATTCCACCAACGCTCCCTCCGGTCAATCATGAGGATCTGATGGCAGGACCGAATCACCAACCAGGAAGTCCTCGACAGAGCCAACTCCACCAGCATCGAAGTCCTGGTCCTCCAAACCCAGCTACAATGGTCTGGACACGTCATCCACATGGACCCGCAGCGAATACCAAGACAGGTATTCTATGGTGAACTGTCAGCTGGACTCAGGAAACAAGGCCGACCAAAGAAAAGATTCAAGGATCAGCTAAAGTCCAACTTGAAGTGGGCTGGCATGACACCAAAACAACTAGAACTCGCTGCCTCTGACAGAAGCAGCTGGCGAACCCATATTCACCAGGCCGCCACTACCTTTGAAGATGAGCGACGTTGACGTCTTGCCACTGCAAGTGAACTCCGACACCAGGCCACAGCCGCACCTCCCGTAACAACTGGCGTCCCATGTCCCATGTGCCACCAACTGTGCGCCTCAGCCTTTGGACTCCAAAGCCACATGAGGGTACGCCGTAGATGAAACTGCACAAAGACAATCGTCATTCTAGGTCACCGAGAGACTACCACTATCGCTTAATGAGAAAATATAAAACATTAAGGTAGTAACTACCATAGTATTAGGGAAGTATTAGAATGGTGCACCATGTGCAGTCAGAATAAATGAATGGATAAAAGAATGTGTGAGGGATGAATAGATAACTGAAAGTGTGAATGCATGAATGACTGAAGGTATGTATTAAGTTCATACTATGTACAAAGCTTTGTGCTAGGCACTGGGAATATAAACATAGACAATCTCTGCTCTCCCAAAGAAGACTGGGTTCTGAGCCCAGCTCGATCCCTTCACAAGTGAAGTACCTTCATATGGTTACCTGATCTTTTTGAACCTCATTTTCTTCAACTGGACAATAGGAATAATGATCTTAGCCAATATGTGCCTAGAAAGGCTGCTGAATTTGATTTCTTGATTTCTCTATTTCCCTCATTTTATATCAAATTAATTGTCAGGTTCTGTCATTTCTAATTCTAGTTATGAATCCTTCTTTCTATTCTCAGAGCCACCATCCTAGGAAAAGTCTTCACAACGATTAATCCCTTATGACTAATTTCCTTCTCCCTAATCATTCATCACTCCAATCTTTATCCTGAATATCAGATTAAATTCCCTTGTGTCTAGATTTTGAGATGCTAACCCATGTCAAAGTTCTTCAATGGATCCCTATTGCCTACTACATAAAATTTTAACCCCTAATCGGGTGGTGTTCAAGAGCTTCAATCATTGAGTATGACCTTACCTAGAAAAATCTTTCATGAAGTCAGGCATAATGGGACAGCTCATTGTCACCCTGCCTCTGTCTATGCTATTCCCTGTAACTGAAATGTTCGCCTCACTGACTATTCCCCGTTTTCCCTGACTCAGATCCTACTCATCCTTGAAGTTTTACCTTACATGTCATCTCAGACATATTTTCTTGATGACCCAAATGAGGAGCATTACATTCTACTTAACATCTCAAAGAGGATTTAATTTGCACTTTTAATTTTTTACCACTTACCATTTATTATTGTGTATTCTAGTTATTTGTTCTACTGTGGGCTTGAGTTCAATGTGTGTAGAACTTTAGATTTTGTTTTCTTTCCTAGCAAAGTATTCTTTATGAAGGACTTAATAACTGTTTCTTAAGGTTAAAATTAGATAATAGATTGTTACCTAATAGATGTAAAAGAATTTTGAAAAATATACAACACCAGAGACATATATTACAGAGAGAGTGAGTGAGAACAAGAGCATGAGAGAAAAAGGAAGGAAGGAAGGAAGGAAGGAAGGAAGGAAGGAAGGAAGGAAGGAAGGAAGGAAGGAAGGAAGGAAGGAAGGAAGGAAGGAAGGAAGGAAGGAAAGAAGAAGGGAAGGAGGGAGGGAAGGAGGTAGGGAAGGAGGGAAGGAAGGAAGATGAAGGAAGGAAGGAAGATGAAGGAAGGAAGGAAGGAAGGAAGGAAGGAAGGAAGGAAGGAAGGAAGGAAGGAAGGAAGGAAGGAAAGAAGGAGGGAAGGAGGGAGGGAAGGAGGGAGGGAAGGAGGGAAGGAGGGAAGGAAGGAGAGAAGGAAGGAAGGAAGGAAGGAAGGAAGGAAGGAAGGAAGGAAGGAAGGAAGGAAGGAAGGAAGGAAGGAAGGAAGGAAGGAAGGAAGGAAGGAAGGAGGGAGGGAGGGAGGGAGGGAGGGAGGGAGGGAGGAAGGAAGGAAGGAAGGAAGGAAGGAAGGAATGAAGGAAGGAGAACCAGGAAAGAATTTGGGCAAATTGGTGTGCTTCAAGCTAGCATGTTAATCTGAGGGCTTTTTCAGTGCATTTGTGTATATACTCCTCAGTGATATGATAGGGAACTTTTCTATAGTCCTTTAAAGTTTGCAAAGGGCTTCACAAATGTTATCTCATTTGGACCATACAGCAACCTTGTGAAGTAAGTGCTGTTATTATGCCTATTTTATACATGAGCTAACTGGGGCTGAGTATCTGAGGCAGGATTTGAACTTAATTCTTCCAGACCTAAGTCCAAACATTCTCTGAACCATCTGGCTGTGTCTGTCCTTGAGAAGAGCCTTGTATATCAAATTATGATAGAACCTTCTGGGGGTCATAGGCACAAAATACAACAAGGACTTAGACTATCATTGTCTGATGCTCTCAGTGAAGTCTGCATCCTTGAGACCTTCAAACTCCTCCCTTCATAGATGATGTATGCTTGTAAAAGAGGTCATAGGAAAAGACCACCCAGTGTGTGGAAGTTTGGACGTTTCCCCTCCTGAATGTGCCCTGCACACTGCCAACTTTGAGCTCCTTTCCTTGCGGTTCCTTCTAGACCTGGAATGTCATACATTCGCCATATCTAGTCTAATCTTACTAGCTATGTAATCCTTGGCAAATCACTTAACCTCTGTTTGCCTTACTCCACCGTGGAAGGAAATGGCAAAATACTCCTGGCTCTTTTCCGAGAAAACTCCATGGACAGAATGGTTCTCTAGGTCTTGAAGAGTCAGAATCAAGTAAACAATAACAACAAAAAGAAATTGCAATCCAATCTATCCCGGTGGTGCCTCTTTCCATGAAACATTGTATGATACACTATGCAGAAACTGTCTGTTCTTGAAAACTTCCATCATCCCATTTCCAGTATCTTTGTTCCAATGTATAGACCTTTGGTTATTTATCTCAGCCCCCTTGTTATACTACAACCTGCTTGCGGTCCCATAAATATTCTATTAGAGGAATAGAGTAGAGAAGGGCTGCATCTATATTTCTTGAATGAAAGATAATTGAAACAGTGCTCCTGTGGAATACGTGATGCCTGATGACAAACATGTGGTTTTTATCTGTAATCTTGATACCTACACAGTGCCTGGCACACGGTATGTGTTTAATAAATGTTAGTTGGCTGACTCAGAGTTTGACAAAATAGTCTTTAGTTATTGGGACATAAAGAAATAGGACTTCAGAGAACTGAATCACTGAAGATGGAAATCCTAGAAGCAGCAACAGGCTGATTTAGGAGAAATGTGAAGCAGGAGAGCCCCCAAAGCACTTCAAATCAACCCACAAAGACATCTTCCTACTCTATCTTTGCCCAAAGCCAACTCTGAGCCTCAGAGTTCGTGATTCCGCAGGGGCAACAGAAGGAATCATTTTCTCCCCAGGTAGACATTACAGGAACCCTCTGTGGGGTTTCCAAAAGCATGCTTTTCCATGGGGAGAATGATGTTTATTGCCTCTTTGGGGGAAGAATTTTCTCACATGAGCTGAGTACTTTTTTTTTTTGGCCCAGGAAAGAAAAAGTGCATCTGGGCAATAATGCGGCAGAGTGACACTTGAGAAGTCTGAATTGTTCAAGCTTCACTCAGTGCCTTCTAAAATGAAGCACTCACACAACTGTATATAATGAGTTTTCCATCTCTGGGGTCAAAAAGTTGCCATGTTATTTACTGCGGTGTGTGAAGAGGAGAAGAGCTCTGTATTCCAAGTAGAGAAAGCAAATCAGTCAGACTGACTCTACCAGGGCATTCGCAGGGAAGGAGAGGACAGAGCCACCCCTGGTGACTGACTGAATGTTAATGCCTCTATCTTTGTCCCTGGCTGCCTGGTAGGGACAAAGGCTCCCAGCATCCCTCTTCTATTTAGACTGGATGTGGGCAGAGGAGTAGAGAGGTGCCAGCAATTTAGTTTCTAAACAGAGGGACCCCGGAAATGTATGACTCATGGTTTGATACTTTGGATCCTGGGTTTGATCCCAAGTGTCTTCTGGCTCCCTGAGGTTCCTGGGGAAGAGAAGCAGAAATGGGGACGATAATGAGGGAAAAAAAAACAAGAATGCTGTCATAGTAAGAAGCCAGGCAGTGTGTGCCAGGGGGCAGGGGGAGGTCCTGGGGCATCTCTGACCCCACTTGCAAGTTCTTTTCCAATTCAGTTTTTCTTTTACTATTTCCCAAAAATTTGACAGCTGCCCATCAATTTAACCCAAGTGCAAACATTTCAGATTCGAAGAGCTAATAATTGTTTCTCCCCAAACTGATCCCTATGGAGAGATTGGTTTTGTAAATAATTTTAAAACAAGTCATTAAATGTCTTAATTGAGTTTCAGTATGTCTATCTGAAATAATGAAATTTCTTCATAGGGCTGTCTTCAGTTCTAGGTGCCACATTTTAGGAAGGGCATTAATTAGCCGGAGGTCAAATGTATGCCATACAAGGTAGCTGATGAAGGAACTGAACATGTTTAGTTGGCCTTGAGAAAAGAAGCCTGAGAAAGGGCATGAAGCCTATCTTTCAGTATTTCAATGACTGTAACCTGGCATCATCAATCAATCAATCAATCAATCGAGTCTTTATTAGGCACCTGCTCTGTGTCAGCTATTGTGTTACCCTAGGGATACAATGAATGAAATGATACAGTGAATGAAACAACCCCCACTTCCAAGGAGTTTATGTTGTAATGAGAAGAAAAAATGTGCAGATAAACATATATACAGTATAATGATAATGCGCTTGAACATATACAGATATATGTGTTTATATGTTATATTAAACATAGAAGAGAGAGATGTAGAGAGAGAGGGAGAGAGAGAAATAGAAAGAGAAGAGAAAGAGGGATCGAGAAAGAGAGAGATGGAGAGAGACAGAGAGACAGAGACAGAGAGACAGCAGAGAGAGAGACAGAGACAGAAAGTGAAAGAGAAAGAGAGAAAGAGAGAGAGAGAGAAAGAGAGAAAGAGAGATAGAGAGAGAAAGAGAGAGAGAGATACACCTCCTCTAGAGATCTTTAAGCAAAGACTGGGCAACTACTTATTGGGCATTGGATATGTTATAATAGATATTCAAATTCAGTTATAATTTGAAACAAATGGCTTCCATGGTCCTCTCTAATTTGATAATCTATGAATTCACATCTGTTTTGACACTGTGGAATCATTTTAAAAAATTCCTGTAAAATAAAATCCACTGTAGTCATTTAAAACTGAAATTCACTAACTCTGTTCTTATTTGGGGTATAATTCCAAAATAATCTGCTTCTTTTAAAAGTTATTTTACTGAGTTTCAGTTTGGAAAAGACTGAATTAGAAGTAAATGGGATTGGCAAGAAAACTTCTCTATGTAAGACAAGAGGTTCTAGGGAAATTGCATGAAAGTGCTCCCAAGAGAAGGTTCTCCAGAGAGAAAAAGACAAATTGGAGTAATGGCAGGCAATAGCAAGAAGTAAGAAAGAATCAGACCATCTAAATCCAGAATGTAGTGACTCTTGGTAACAATTAGTAGCAACTTTGATTTCACTTAATATTTAAACAGTGAAATTTTTAACTCTTAGATGCCAAGTTCATCCACTATGTCCCAGGTGGCCACCAGTCATCTTGACTTCTGTCTTGTCACTGGATTTCAGTAACTCTAGAAGAAAGATTCTCTAGAAGAGACTGTTGACTTAGTGCAAATCTCCTTCACTTAAATCCAATTCAGGCACCAGGTTAAGATATCACAATGTTTTCTCAGTGGCCTATTTAAAAAAAAAAAACAAAACAAACAAAATAAAAACCACAGACTGACAGTCAATTGACAGTTCTAGTGGCTAGGAAGGTTTAAGATGCATTAAAAGCTTCCTCCCTGTAATTTCTGTCCATTGACTTTTATTCTCTGGGACAATATCTTTTCAAAACGGATGACCTTTAAGTATTTTGGCATCACTTTCATGACTCAATATCTTTGTCCATAAAATGAGAAAGTTGAACTAGAAAAGCACTAAGGTCCCTTCAATTAAAAAATATTATGACTTCTAAGATTATATGGCAAATATAATAATGCTAATAGTAAAAATAATAACCAGCATATATTAAAATATTACAGATACATCATATATAATATAGCTATTAAAACTGAAGTCATGTCTATTCCTATATCTTCTATTTCTGATCCTTTTAAAAGTTCTCATTATAGAGTTTATACTCCTTTGATGAGTTGAAGATTAGGGTGTTTTCCATCCTGACAACCTGTTCCTTAAATTATGGTACCCAAAACTGAGAATAATATTACATATGTGGTCTGAGTAAGGAAAAGACAGTTAGACAGTTTAATTGTCATTTCCTTCTCACGAAGCCCAATATTTCTATCTGTGAACTTAAAGTCACATACCTTCCTGGATGTTATATCACAGTGTGGAATCAGTTTGAAATTACCATCCAGAAAATCCTCATCCTTAAAACAACAACAATAAAAGTTGGCACAGAATTTTTCTTTTGTTTCCAGTTAAAAGCTATCAGGACTGACTCAGTCGCTTTTCAACTATGAAAAGCTATGGAGGGTAAGTGACTTTTCCAAGGTCCTTTTATGAATTAATGGCAGTAGTGGGATCAGAATCCAAGTGCCCTTTTTCTGTGTTCAGAACCTTTTCAACTATAGCATGCAGTCACAAAACCCAGAGAATATACTTGTTGATGACATGAATTTCATCTAGAAGTACACAAAAACCAGTAATGTTTGTCCAGCCAAAAATAAGTCATCCTTCAGTAGATCTACAATTCGTCTTATTTGTATAAGTCTGAATCTTCCTGTCTATTGTTTTGTTTTGCTTTTAGTGAAAGCTGGAGTTGGGCAACAAACATTTTTAAGTACATATAAAGACCCCCAACCTGGAAGAAGAAGCCCTTTGAATTAAAAAAATGGAAAAAAAATATTCCCTGTCCTCAAGGAACTCACATTCTAACAGGAGCAACAATATTAACTAGACTCTTTCCTTCCACCTCCCACTCCTGCTCTTCTGACTCTTTTTATGCATTATCTTCCCCCTTCTTTTAGATTTAGGGCAGGAACTTCCTTTCATTTCATTAATTCATGTATACTGAGCATTTAGCACAGGGCCTGGCACATAGTAATGTTTTATAAATGTTTATTGGATTAGATTGAAGTGAAATAATAAGCAATAAATTTGGGAAAGTAAGCTAAATCTAGAATTCTTAGTCTATAAAAGGCAACTAGCAGAGTTTGTATTCTATTCTAAGGTCAAGAAGTAACAATTACTCCAATGATCTCACAGACAAGGAAGAAAAAGAGAGATTAAGAGAGTTGGCCAAATTTAAATCAGGGGCAGAGTTGATATTTGAACACAGGGCCATTTACTCCAAGTTAAGCCCACTTATTTCCACTTTCTAATAGATTCAGTAAAAAGGTGATGAAGATAATATTGTACAATATAATGGATGGAGTGCTAGACTTGGAGTCAGGAAAGCCTGAGTTCAAATGTTGTCTCAGACACTTACTAGTTTAGTGAATGGAAAAATTCACTTACATTATTCTGGGGTTCAGTTTCCACATCTGTAATATGAGGGGAGAGATTAAATTCAATGGCCCTATTGTCTTTCATGCCTCTAAATCTATAATCTTTGGAGTATTCACTTTGACTTTCTTAGATGTATTATTCTTAGTGGAAATCCCAAATGTTTTCTTTGGGGGTGAGAGGTGGAAAATGCATTTTCCTATGCCAAGGTCATCTCATTTTCCATTGATTTCATTCAAATTCAAGAAAAGAGGCAAATGGAGGAAGGCATTCTTAGACTGGTAGTCTGCCTTGCATGCAAAGTTCCTGGATAGGCTCTAGCATTTAAAGTGGGAAGATTTAAAAGAGACTCTTTTTGGATACTCTCCTGGGATTAGTTCATCATTCCTTGTGAAGCACACAGTGCCAACCATTTATTTGCCCAAATGATACAATCAAGAAGGCATACAGAAAACATTGTGTGAGGAATTTCAAACACCCCAATGACAAGCTATTTAGCCCTCTTTCCAAAGCTTTTCTAATGGAGAGGATTTGTTGATTGCAGATGATAAAAAGGTTATTTTTTTGGTGCATTGTCAAAAGATGATATAAAGGGTTATCAGCTTGTTTCTCAACAGCCAATAATTCTTTAAATGCCCAAGGGGAAGGGAAAAGAGAGCCATATCTATTATATTTTTTTTATTTTGTAATAAGAGCCTAAAAATCTAACCAGAACAAAACTGTTTTTTTTTAAATGTTACTTCTTTGGCATCTTCCTCCTTTTGTGAATTGCAAAGAGCTTATATAAATAACAACAGGCTCCTTTTGAAAAGCAGAGAATTTTGACATAGACAAAATGGTTTCATTTATAACAGCAAAGATATAAATAAAATGCTGAAAAAGCAACCCAAATAACTTTTTCAGATTCTTCTAACACATGGCATAGTGAACTCCATTTTAAAGACAGGAAGACCTGATTTCAGATCCTGCCTCAGAGGCTTACTTGCTTCTGTGATTCTCAGGAAATCAAGCTATTTCTCTGAGATTCAATTTTCTTATCTACAAAATGAGGATAATGAATAAGACCAACCTCACATGTATACTGTCAGAATCAATTGAGATAATACATATCAGCACAATTTATCCTTTCATGAATACACTTCCTTTTCTCTCTTATAATGCTCAGGAAAAAATGCTTAGTTAAATTCAGGTTTTTAAGTTCAAAATTTTAAGACAAAATTCTGATAAAGGAAAATAGAATTTTAAAGTAATAAAAATTAATATATTCATAAAAAGTTTATTTTACATTAAAATATGATTTTACATTACATTCTTATTCATGGTTTACCATTTTAATTATTTTCCTAATATTAAAATATTCATTTATTCTCAATGTGATTCATAATTAATCATAAAAAGAGATAATATATGTCAAATGTTTTGTAAACCTTAATGAGCTTTATAAATGTTAGCTATTGTCATTATTATGGTATTCCTAACTATTGGCAGAGTCAGGAGAGATCTGAGTTTGAACTTTTGGATTTGTTAGCCATGTGGCCCCAGGCAAGTCACTTAACCTCTCCTTGCCTCAGTTTCCTCATCTGTAAAATGAAGTAGAGAAGGAAATGGCAAACCAGTCCAGTATCTTTGCCAAGAAAAACCCAAATGGAGTCACAAAGAATCAGAAATGTCTGAAATGACTGAATAATAACCATGGTGGCAAGAATCATATATGTTAATCCAAATATAGTGCTATAAATATCAGTTATTTTTCAATCTTTTAATAAGAGGCAACATAAAATAGTAGAAAGAACACAAGCTTTTGGGGTCAGAAAGAATGCATTCAAGTTGAAGCTCAGACAATTATTCATAATGAGAATGTGGGAAATTCACTTTGACGTCTCAGTTTCAGTTTTCTTCCCTATTAAAAATAAATGAATGGATAACAAGAGCATTATGTGACCTGTCCAAAAGAGAATGATTCCCCAAAGCCACCTTGAGACATGGAGTTGACCATGTGCTCCTGAAATCTTTGTCATGGGAGTGAATGCTCTACCAGGCCAAAGAGTACAGATGTCTCAAAGACTGCCTGTTTGTCCATCATCTGATGACATAGAATTAAACAAGCTTGAAAATGCTCCTCTCTAAATGTTTGGCTCAGAAAGGGATGAGGTGCAGCAAGAACTCCCCAAACCATCCACTAAGGCATAGTAAAGATGTGCATCTTCAGAGAAGAATGTAGCACCTACATCAATGAAATCAGAAATCCTTGAGGATTGAAGTTCCTACCTCCCATGGGGACCAGTTTTATAAATCATTCAATGGTGATCAACTATGAATGACTTGACTATTACCAGCAATGAAAGAATTCAGGACAACTCCATGGAACCCACCTAAGGAACTGATAGAGTCTGAAAGCTGATTGGATCATACTATTCTTTACTTTATTTCCTCAATTAATTTTCTCTAATTAAGTGATTTGTGTCTTTTTTCACATCATAACAAACATGAAAATATGTATTGTATGATAACACGAATACAACCTCTATCATATTACCTGCCATCTTGGGGAGGAGGGAGGGAGAAAACATGGATCACAAAACAAAAATTGTACCAATATATAACCTGGGGGGAAAGAAAATGAGACAAGAAATAAACCACTCAATGTTATATGACACAGTTAAAGGGCACAGTGGAAAAATATGAGACTTAAAGTCAGGTGGATATTTATTTTTGAATTTGGAAAATTTTATTTAATTAATTTAGAATATTTTCCCATGGTTATAAAATTCATGTTCTTTCCCTCTACTCCCCCCACCCCCCTCCTATAGTCAATGCACACTTCCATTGGGTTTTACATGTGACATTGATCAAGACCTATTTCCATATTAAGGTGAATCTTTTTTTGTTTTTGCAAATTTAGTCTCAAAAATTTATTAGATATATGATCTTGGGCAAGTCACTTAACCTTTAGTTGAGTTTCTTCATCTCTAAAATATACAGATAGTATATATCTCCCAGGGAAGTTGAGAGGATCAAAGATATGTTTACAAAGCCCTTTACAAATCTTGAAATGCTACATAAATATTAGTTGTTACTGTTGTTTTTAATAATAAGATATAATTTTATTAGTAATATGTTCCAAATCAGCAATACAGGAACAGTCAGTCAACAAGTATTTATTAAGCACTTATAATGTTGCTGAATGCCAAGGATACAGAGAATGGGGTGAGGTTCAGTCCTTCCTTCATGGATAATGCATTCTAATAAAAGAGACAAGATGGAAATGCCTAACATATATGGATAGCGAGGTGGATAGAGCACTGGGTCAAGTGTCAAAAAGACCTAAGTTTAATTTCAGCATCAGACACTAACTACCTGTGTGACCCTGGACAAGCCATTTGATCCTGTTTGACTCAATTTCCTTATCATTAAAATGAGCTGGAGAAGGGAATGGCAAATCACTCCAGTATCTTTGCCAAGAAAACCCCAAATGGAGCCAAGAAGGACCGAATAGGATTGACATGCGTGAACAACAAGAACATAGCAGATATAGAGAGTGTAATGGAAGGATAATCTGAAAGGATTAGTCTACAGGAAGAAATTCTATTTGAGCATCTTGGTGTATTTTGCACATATCTCTGTTAAAGCAGATTCCAAAATTCACAGATGGGATTAGAGACAAGTCAACTGAAAGCTCATTGAAGGCAAGAATTGTTTTACTTTTTTTCTGTGGACTCCCTGCATCTGGCACATGGTGCTTGCTAAATAAATGCTGCTTGAATCTAATTCTTTGTAATTTCCCTATATGACCATGGCAGGTCACAACACTTTGTTAGGTCTTCATTTGAAAAATAGAGGAGATGAATTATATCACCTCTAGGTTCACCTTTCTGCCCAAATGCCCTATGATCCCATCATTCCTCTTGCTGACTTGCTATCAGAATTTTATTTGGCATGGAGCTTACCACTCTTGGGAAGCCAGATGCCATTGTCCCCAGGAGGCTTTGCTGCAAACATTTGATAAATGATAATTCTGGAAGAAAAAAAGCTCCATTTGCAGAGTGATTCTTCACCTGGCAAACAAACTGCTGATGAGCCACTCTAAGCCTTAGCAGGGCCAGTCTTCCATCAGCAGACAAAGCCTGAGACAGAGCCAGCACTCAAATCCTTTCCATCCTGCTAAGGGGGGGGGGGGGGAAGGAAAGAGCAAAGAGAAAGAATGACAGAAGCAGAGAGATGGAAAGACAGAGACATAAAAGCACAAAGACAGAGGTCTGAGTATCACTACCTTTTTTAAAAAACCCTTACCTTGAGTCTTAGAAATGATATTGATTACAAGACAGAAGAGAAGTAAGGGTTAAGTGACTTGCCCAGTCTCACAGCTAGGAAGTGCCTGAGGTCATATTAGAACCCAGGACCTCCCATCTGTAGGTCTAGCTCTCAAACCACTGAACCACCTAGCTGATCCCAGGATCATTACTTTTACTGAGTACAGGAATATATTTTATTTCCATAATGGGAATCATTCTAAATAGGTGGCTTATAGTCAAGTAGATTGCTGAGATTTCATGAAGAACACAGGTATGGCGATTATTCTTACCTATATAACCATTCTCATAAATGTAGTAAAAACTGCAATCATGTTCATATACAAGATTCTAAAATGGGGGCTCCCACTTCCTATCTCCATGGCTTTGAATGAATAGAATCTGCTCTGGGATGCTTCCCAGGTCCCACTTGGATAGATGGGATGGATCCACAGATAGTAGTTAATGATTTCTCTCAGGGTTCTAGGACTAACTCTAAGGTGTTGGGGGAATTTTCTAGCTGTCAGTCAAGAACACCAGCTGGTACAGTCTTCATTTTTTATCAGTTAGCCTACTAGAGATAAATAGTTTTTAGAAATGGGCATTTACTAAAATGATAGAATAAAAACAATACAAAAATCTCCCCTCCAAATAAATTTTTCCACCAAATACATGCAGAGTCCAGGAGAAAATAGATTTAGACTTAGAGAAAACCTGTAGCAAAGCGATCATTCACAGATGCAAATCTGAAAAAAAGTCCTTTCTCCTCTCCTGAAGTGTGTTTTCATGGGCAAGCATCATTCCTCCAGTGTGTAGGGGTGCGGAGGTATGTTTGTGAGTATGGGGGCAGTAGAGGTGTATTGGACACCAAGAGTTGAGTCCTTCATAAAGTTCAAAGTCTACATTTATCTTCATGTTCATGAGATCATATTCCCTGCATTTGCCTTTCCTCTGTATCTCCATTGTATTATCTCAACACCCACACGAATCCCCTATTGTTTCCTAGTGGAGTGTCTCCAAGTTGTAGGAGAATGGAACTCTTGGGTGACACTTCTTGTGTACCTCCTTACCTTGCTGCCCTTTGGCAAAGGCTCAAGAATTGTTCCTGCTAAAGCTCCTGATTCTGAAAGTTGTTAACAGATTGCTCCCATGAGCATCTCCTTCTATGATATACATTGCTTTATGGGTAAATTGAAACTCTTTAAACTGGTAACAATAGATTTCATTTTATCCTATTGGATAAAGCCCTTAACTCCTTCCCAATATAATTATCTAAGTTGGTCAAGCCTAGTCAATGTCTTTGACTGATTAAGAGATTTCAAGGAATTGTTTACACCTTTTATGCCTATATGTTGATTCTGTAACACAAAGAAGAATTCTCTCCTAATAAAAGTAGTAGGCAATTTTGTTAAATTAATTGTTCCCTCATGTCTGGAATTCCCTGATTGCCTAACCTTCATTCAATCACTTAGGATCCTTCAATTCTCTCAAGGTTTAATCTCCACTTCTTAAAATTATCTCATGGGTGATAATACATGTAAAACCCAATGGAATTGCTCATTAACTATGGGCACAGGGAAAGAAGAAGGAAAGGAGTAAACAGGAATCACGTAACCTTGGAAAACTTATGTGTAGATTTGTAACTGGAATAAAATAAAGGAAATTTAATTTAAAAAGAAATAAAGTTATCTTATGGAAGAAAGGAGAGGGTCTACAAAGGTAGAATGTTCTATAAATTTTTAGATATGGTCACTTTATTTGGTGTTTTTCTTTCTTATAAGGATGGTTTCATTTCAGAGGGCATGAAAATATTTCCCAAAATGACCATGCCATAACAGAATGAATCAATAAAACATATTTTATTGCATTCATGTTGACAGCCTCCTCAAATAAAAATATAAGTTCCTTGGGGTCAGGAATCATTTTTTCTCTTTTTTTTTGGTCTTATATTCTTAGTACCTAGCATAGTATCATGTCATTTCCTTCTCCGGGTTGTTTTATAGATGTGGAAACTGAGGCAAATGGAATTAAGTGACTTGCCCAAAGTCACACAAATTATTTAGATGTTTTCAGGCATATTTGACTCTGTATTATCCCTTTTAGGAGTTTTATTGGCAAAGATACTGGAGTGGTTTACATTTCCTTCTCCAGCTTATTTTACAAATGAGGAAATTGAAGCAAATAGGATTAAGTGACTTGCTCAGGATCATATAACCAGTAAGCATCTGTGGGTCAATTTGAAGTCAGATCTTCCTGACTTCAGGTCCAGCATTCTATCCATTGTGTCATCAAACTGCCTTCTCTTCATAATAGTATTGATATCATTTTTTCATAGTGCTGTGCTAAATATACTCAGGAAAATAAGACAATGAAATCAAGATTCAATAATATCTTAATTAATGAAAAGAACATTTCAGTGACACAATTTGTTATCGTGGCCTTGTTACCAGAGGGGAAAAATTATATTGCATTCTATTTCTCTCATTGTAAAATTGAAACATCTGTGTTACTACAATTCCCTGTGGCCCCTCTTTCTTTTATCTGGTTGGCTGATTTGTTCCCTGGGCAACAGAACTCCTAAAATCAGGATGTTGAGATGAGGACAAAAGTAGGCTAACAGACTAACAATAGAGGAATATTATTATGCTTGTATGATTAATTAAGTTGACATCAGTTATAGTGAGAAGAGTATTACTACTAATATTAGTTGATATTTAATTGGTAATAAAAGTTATATAGTTCTAAGATACATGATTAATATAGAAAGGTGTTAAGATAGTAGGAATCCTACTGTGTACAAGTAAAGGGAGGCAGGAGTCAGTTTGCAAAAAAATTAATTCAATAAAAGAGAGAGCTTCCAAGGGAATACTGAATTGATTGAAAAAGGGAAAATCCAATACTGATTCTGCTCCACCCCATCCCCCCAAAAAACCTTCTTGGTTATTATGGGTTATAGGACTTTTACTGTTTTATATATAATTTATGTTTATTCACATATAAATAGCAATATATTTTATGTAATGTATAAATATTATTGATTATATTGATTTTAGAACTTTGAACTTTTACTATAATAGGTTATTTGTTTAAAAATAGCTACTATCAAACACATGGTGATGGGAACAACTTAGAGATTATATGAGACTTTGCTAAAACTAGAATTAATTCAAGTAGATATCAGCGTCTGGGCAACCACTGTAGGCAACGGATAGAATGCTAGACCTGGAGTCAGGAAGACTCAAGTTCAAGTTATGACTCTTAACAGGATTTTTACCCTGGCCATGTCACTTAAAACTACTTACCTCACTTTAGTCATCTCTCAAAAGGGAATAATAATAGCATCTACCTCTCGGGGTTATTGTAAGGATAAAATGACAATATTTGTAATGAACTTCATAAACCTCAACACTATATATAAATACTAGATGTTGTTATTATGTCAGCAGTTAAGCATCCCACAACAGCTTATTGAATGCAACACTTACCATGGTACTCTGTGGTTGAGAACTGAAGAGGTAGCAAAAGGAGGTAGTTTGGGAAGGAGTAAACAAGGGCCATTTGTATCTTCCTGCATTGCCTAACTATTCTCACTAAGAAGGCACCAAATTCAATCATTTGTATGTTGCTAAAAGAATAGAAATGCTTTTGCCATTCTCCAAATTTCAGTATTTTGGGGTGAAATGCTTCAATTGTTCCACCATTGTTACAGATCATGACTTTCAGGTGAGTGGGTCCTTGCTAACAAAGGACACATGGACTTTACTTATACCTTTCATGAAGAATCTATGTGGCTAAGGATATGCCCTTTACCTTCTCAGATCTTTGGCTTCCTCCTCTGTAAAATGAAGGGCAAGATAAGACCATATGTTAGTACTTTCTACCTCTGTCATTTCTGTTGTTCTATGGCAAAGAAAATTCCTGAGATGCTCATTACCCTTTCAGTATGGATGTCCCTAATGCTGAAATATATTTCATGATCTTTGCGGTTTCCTGGTATAGTTAAAGAGAATATGCAGATAGACAGTTACTGGTACAGTGGATAAAGATTAGGACTTAGACCCTGAAATATTTCCTCAGAATAGTTGAGTGACCCTAAGCAAGTCACTTAGCCAACCTCTGTTTCTTTATCCATAAAATGAAACTTATAATGGCATCTACCTCCCAAAATTATTGTGAAGATCAAATGAAATATTATATGAAGATTGTTTTGAGAGCTATAAAATTCTAGCTTTAGTCAGGATCCATTCAACAATAAACTATATGAAAGGGGAGAGTCAATGTGATGTGGTACTGAACTTGAAATCAGAAAAATTTATCTTCCTGAGTTAAAATCCAACTACAGATACTCAATAACTATGTGACCCTGGAAAAGTCACTTGACTCTGTTTTTTCTTAATTCTTAATCTATAAAATAAGCCAGAGAGGGAAATGGCAAACCAATCCGGTATCTTTGCCAAGAAAACCTCAAATGAGGTCACAAAGAGTTGGACATGATTGAAATGATTCAACAACAAAAGCTACTTTATTATTAAATAAATAGGTGGCACAGTGGGTAGAGTGTCAGGTCTATAGGCAGGAATATCTGAAGTCACATCTGACCTAAGACATTAACCAACAATGTGACCATGGGAGGAGGATGAGGAGGAGGAAGAGGAGAAGGAGGAGGAGGAGGAGAAGAAGGAGAAGGAGAAGAAGGAGAAGGAGAAGGAGGAGAAGGAGAAGGAAAGAAGAAAGGAGGAGTAAAAGGAGATGAAGGAGGAGGAGGAAGAGGAGGAGGAGGAAGAGGAGGAGGAGGAGGAGGAGGAGGAGAAGGAAGAAGACGAGGAGGAGGAGGAGGAGGAGGAAAGATGAAAGGAGGAGTAAAAGGAGATGAAGGAGGAGGAGGAGGAGGAGGAGGAGGAGGAGAGAGGATAATAGATCACCAGTAAGTAGAATAATTTCCTTTATATCAGAGCTGTCCAAAATACAGTAGGGTGTTTCAGGGGATAATGGTTAACCACCACTAGAAGTCCTCAATCAGAGCCTCGATTATCCCTTGAGGGAGTCAGCCCTTTGTCTATATGACCCCTTCATTCCTGATTGCCTCTAAAATTTCATTATAATAATAGATTAATCTTTCCAACTTATGGCAGGCAGATCAGTGGAGAGGGTTTTCTTTTCCTTTCAGCAACCTCTGATACCCCTAAACCATCAATCTAAAGCTGAAAGAAAACAGAAGTCACTCAGTTCTGTGATTTTAGGATGATTAAGTGAGACCTAGAGAGTTCATCAAAGACCATCTAGTCCTTCATTTTATAAATGAGGAAGCTGAGGCATGGACTTATTGACTAACTTTGGATCATAGCTCAAAAGTGGAAAAGGATCTTAGTGATCATCTAATCCAATCTCTCACACATTATAGATAGAAATGAGCTTAACATTGATATAATATTTTCTAGTTTGCAAAGTGATATGAATTAGAGAGACAGACAGAAACAGAGATCCTTATTTAATTCTCATGACAATCCTTTGAGAGAAATGCAATCATTATATCTATTTTACAAAAGAGGAAACTGAGGAACAGACTGTTTTAAGTGTCTTACTATCAGACCAAGAGCTACAAAAGATCTCAGAAGACATAGTCCATTCATGGATGATAATAACAACTAGTATTCCACAGTGCTTTAAGGTTTTCAGGGTAAGGTATATATCTTTTTCTCACTTCTCAGAACAGAATCCTTAAAGATAAATTCTATACTTGATTGATGTGGTCATAATTGTCTAGAGTAGGATTTGAATTGAGCTCCTCTAACTTCATATCCAGTATTTTTTTCATCGTATTATACTTTCTTCTCTTATATAAATATGTTACTCTTCCACAAAGAATCTAATTCCCATTCACCTTTCTGGGGGTACCAGAACTACAGGGTTCTGGGTCCTCTTTCTTGATACAGAAATAGAAAACTTTTTGCCTGGACTCTTATTTGCATTTAAAAGAGAGTCCAAATAGTCTGTGTGTGTGATTTGGATATAATTACACAGCATGGAGCCACATTAAGTTTGGAGAGAATTTAAGAAAAAAAAAAGGTCACTTTCAGACAAAGAAGCAAAAGCAGAGTTTTAAGGTTAGAAGCTTTGCAGCCCTTGGATAATTAATTCCCTGTCTGGAAAATATATATATATATGTATAATTAGTTTTTATTCTCTGTTTAATAAAACTCCTTTAAGTCGAATCAAGTGCCTTCTTAGTTGTAATTGAACAGTTTGGGCCCTGTCCCTGATTCTGCAAGGTTGGCTAGCTTTACAATTGTAGGAGGTATTCTTTGGGTCAACTTAAACTTGAAATTAAAGAAGGTCTATGCAGAATATTTTTTACTGATTCTGCCCTTTCATCTCACTTCTATCATAAAATGGAAAAACTTGCCATCTCTAACCTGCTTATTCAGGGGTCAGCTAAAGTTGTCTGCCACCCAAAGTAGCAGGTAATGTTTTAGGAGTCCCTACAGGATATAGTATCTGGCAGACTAGACAGCATTTGATTTAGAACCTCTTAAATATGATGGAATCAATGCAAACACTCATACTTGATAGGTTGCTTGCTTTTCTGTCTCATAGTGGCTGAATGATTTCCATGGTACTTCTTTTTAAAATAGAAAATAAAATCCAGAGGAAAAACTGTGGGAGCAGAAACACCAAAGAAAAACAACTACTTGATTTCATGGGTCGAGGGGGATACGATTGGGGATGTAGACTCTAAAGGAACATCCTAGAGCAAATACCAACAACATGGAAATGGGTTTTGATCAAGGAGATATGTAATACCCAGTGGAACTGCGCATCAGCTATGGGAAGGGTGGAGAGGGTGGGGAGGGAGGGAAAGAAATAAGAAAATAAAGATTAAAAAAATAAAATGTGAATAGATCAAATAAAACAATTAAACATAAGAAAATGATAGAATAGGTAAGAAAACAAAAACAAGTTCTGCATGCTAGAAACACATCCAAAAATATAGACACATAAAGTATAATAAAATAAAGTGAGATTGTTGGACTAAAAAAAGTAGAAAATAAAGAAGAATTTAATTGTGTGGGTCTTCAAAAAAAATAGATTACTCTAGAAGCTTCAGAATTTTGTATGATAAAATCTTGAGGGGGTCCACTACTAGAGTGATCTAAAAAAAGTAGGTAGATAGTGCAGTGTGTAGACTACCAGACTCGTAGATTAGGAAGACTTACTTTCAAATTTTACCTGAGACATTATTTGTGGGTCTTTGGGAAAGTCACTTAACTTCATTCACTAGGTCTCAGTTTTTTCATTGATAAAAGGAGGATAATAATAACCCTTGCTTCAAGAGCATCATATGTAAGGTGCTTTGTAAACCTTAAGGTGCTCATTTACAATTGGACAAAATAATCAATGAAAAGTCTGAATCAGATACTCAAAAAGTAAGTCATCAATTAGTATCTATGTAATTAAGCACTTATATAACACTTAAGGCTTTACAAAATGTTATCTCAGTTCATCTTCATAACCCTTATGGGGCAGGTGCTAATATTAGCCACATTTTGAAGATGAGAAACTGAGTCAAAGATGCTTTTGTTTTCTTATGGTACATACAATAGATCAAAGAGCAAAATCTGTTTTAAAATGTAGACAATCTTCTTTTTAAAGTTCTCTAGTGGCAAATCAGGGTTTGGGTGACTTTTGTCACAGGAGACCAAAAATTCTCTTTGTGAATGCTAGAAAGCACTACACCAGTGTAAACCTCAAAATTTCTTAGACTTATAAATGTTGGAAATTTCACCATTGGGAAATTTCATACTTGAAAAAATAAAAAAAATAAGGTCTTGACTATTGGAATGTGAATCCCATTGGCATGGGAGGTTCCTTCTCCTTACCTTCTTAAGATTACTTTAGGACAGAAACCTTTTGCTGAACAATGGAAAGGACTTTGACCTATGCTTAAGCATAGAACAGGAATTTCTTTGAGTCATGATTGATTTTAGAATTGATACAATGGAGATACTTGGAATCAATCTCCACCCTATTCAGTCCTAACAGGATTGAGTAAGGGCTGCAGCCTAGATCAAAATTTAATTATTTCAATCTCTACCCTACTCAGGTTAACAGGATTTAGAAAGGGCTGTAGCAAAGGATCAAAGATTTAATTATTTGAAAATATGACCTTCAACAGACATGTGCAAAGCCAGAAGACCTCTGGGTGGTCCTGGGTTAAGCTAGAGCCTCCATTGGCACAGGGAAATTGAGGGACAGGTGATTGGTAGATGTGAGGACTGAGGGGAGGGAACTTGGATGGTTTTCCTTAAGGATAGGGGGGTCTGGAGACTCGGGGGTGGTGGAGAGGTTGGTCGGTGTGGTGGGAGTGTGCTCTGAGAAGCTTGCTCTGAAGGAAGCTGAAAGTGGGGACCTCTGAGACTGTTTCTCCATTTTGGTCACGTGAGTAATAGGGACTGATTTTTTTTCTTTGCCCCAGCTATCTAAGGGCTTGGGCCTTTTGGCCCAGCCTAAACAGAAGGGGTATTTAAGCCCTATTCCCTTCTCTCCCTTTTTCTCTCTCTCTATCTCTAATTCCTTTCTTCCTCCTATTGTAATTAAACTCCATAAAAGATTGACTGCTGACTTGAGTTTTCATTTAGGAATTACATAGCTGAATTCCTTGGCGACCTTAAATTAATATATATCAGTCTTTTAAAGTGATTTCCTTGTCACACCAGACACTGGGAATCTAAACAAATAAAATAGCCCTTGCCTTCAGGAGCCTTACTTTTTTACTTGTCAGAAGCATTATCGTGTACACTAGAAACAAAGTAAATTATACATGCACACACACACACACACACACAAGGTAAAATAGAAAACAATTTCAAACCAGAGAAAACAGTTAATGGGATGAGGAAAGGTTCCACATAAAAGACAACACTCAGGATGAATTTTGAAAGGATGGGAAGCAGTTATTAGCAGATGGAGCTTTCCAGGCAAGAGGAGACAGTCTGTGCAAAAGCAGCATAAGACTATGGAATGTCATGTACGGAAAAGAGCAAGGAGGTTAATGGAGTTGGAATCCAGAGTGAAAAGGGAAAAAGTAACGCGATGCCAGTCAGAAGAGATAAGTTGGCGAAAGATTACTAAGGGTTGTAAGAGTAAAAGAGAGAGGATAGAGAAATTAAGAGACTATTGCAATAGGTCAATCAAGTGAAAGTGAGGAGGAACTGAGTTCTGTGACTTCTGGCTATGGTTTTTGGTGCCATTGCTGAGTCCCTACCACAGGGCTCACTCCTAACAATTAGCCAGCCAAATTAGCTTTTACAAAAGGTCTGGTGGTATGGTGACTAGAGAGAAGGGGGAGAATAAGAGGGATATAGCATCAATAACACTTGGCAATTGATTGGGTGTTGGGTGGTGGAAGGGAGTCATAGGGGACAATGAGGAGTGAAGAATGTTTCAAAGATTGTGAATGCTGGCGAATAAAATGGTGGAGATCCTCAAGGCAGAAAAATCCCCAGCCCTGTGCACATAAGAGAGCTCATCTGGCTAGAAATTGTCTAGCAAAGCTGGATTCCAGTCAGCTTAGCCTTCATGGAAGCTAGAAATTTGTTGTAGTTTGCCTAACAAGGTGGTAATGGTGGCAGTGGTGGTTGGTATTATATTTGTTATTTCAGATTTCCTTACTATTTGAACCACTTTTCAGCTGCCAAGAGGCCACCTACATACACACTGGGCCAAATTACCAATCACTTCTCAGCTAGCCATTTCAGTCTCAGACCTCCTGATTGTGCTAAAGGGAAAACAATTAAGACCAAGGGCTTCATCACACACAGAGAATTTATAGTCTATTGCAAGTTCTACATGGTCTGTGCCTATAATGAGCAAAATGACTCTTCAATAGACAGATACAGCAAATGAGATCATGCTAAAAGCAGTTGAAGAAATGCAAAACAAGGGATGGGGGCTGATGGTTTCTTAGTGTCAAATCTTATTGTTGATTGCTCAGGTCACCATACAGATAATCTGTATCTGTCATTTTCCATTTTAATGTGCTAATTATAAAACAATACTCGATTTTCTCTCCTCTTTCCTTACTATTTACCCTTCCCTCCAATAAAGGGAGACTCGGGCAAATATACATATGCATTGGCATCTCAAAAAAATATATTAGATAATAGTAATAATAATTATTAAAATAACAGTAATTTGTCCTAACAAAAATTTATTAAAGGCTCTATGCAATGAAATGCTTTAAGAGCTTGGCATATCAAGAAAAAGACAAAAGAGGTTTTGTCTTCTAGAATCAAGGATATGACACATACACAAATAATTTCGATGTATGAACAAAGGAAGGACAGAAGAAGAGTAACTGAGATCAGGATATGCCCTGTGTAGCAGATGACACCTAAGCTTTGCCTGGAACGAAGCTAAGAAGATGGCAAGGTGGAAATGAAGTAGTCATGTATTCTAGACAGGGTACACCACTTGTAAAAAGATTGGAGGTGGAATATTGCATATGGAGAAGCAAGTCAGTTTGGCTAGACTTGAGAATTTATGATGGGGAGTCCTAAAAAAATAAATTGAAAGATTGATGGAGTTACAGGTGGGAATTGAATGAAAGATGGTCACCAAAGCTGGGTGAGTGGCCATGAAAAGGACTTGGCAATTCCTCACCCTAGAAATGCTAATCCTCCCTGAATGCCCCATATACTCCATTTCTAAGTCTGTCTTTGAACCTCAGGTCTTTGTGACTCTAGACCAAGCACTCTATACACTGTGCCACTGGGCTGCCTCTAACTTGTACTGATAAGAAACACAACCACCACATCCATTTTATTCAAGGCCTTTTATTTCACTGACACAAGAAATCCCAGTTGAGGATATTCCTTTTATTAATGCAGATCAGCATCTTCTGAGTCAATTATAGTCTTTGATAAATAGAGCAGTGAGAAGGTAAATCACTTTCTCAGAGTTACACAACCAGGATGTCAGAGATGGAATTTTAACAGCACTCTTCCTAGTTTTGAGTCCAGTTCTCTGTTCACTACAGTATTCTGCCTTTCTTTATACTGGTACTGAAAATAATAATAGTGAACATTTCCAAGGCATTTCCAGATTTGCAAAGTATTTTTCAGATATCATTTCATTTGATCATCATAGCTTTTCAATGAGCTAGGAAATATTATTACCCACACTACAAATGAGGTACAGAGAAAATATGAACTTCCAAGAGTCACACTCATATTCTTTCAGAGTATAAGAGGTGGCAGTGAGGGGCAGCTAGGTAATACAGTAGATAGATGGCCAGACATGGATTCAGGAGGATCTGAGCTCAAATCTGGCCTCAGATATTTGCAAGCTATGTGGCCCTGTGCAAGTCACTTAACCCCATTTGTCTAGACCTTGTCCTTCTGTTTTAGATTGTTACTAAATTATGAGAAAGAATGCTATCCACGTTAAAAGAACTGTGGGAGTAGGAACATAGAAGAAAAACAACTGTTTGTCCATGAGTTGATGGGGAAATCTAAATGATTTGCCTAGTGCAAATATCAATAATATGGAAACAGGTCTGGATCAATGACATATGTAAAACCCATTGGAATTGCTCATTGGCTACAGGAGGGGGATAGGAGGAGGGGAGGAAAAGAACATGATTCATATAACCATAATAAAATATTCTAAATTAATTAATTAATTAATTAACTTTATTTTAAAAAATAATTGTTACTAAAAGTGTTTTTTTTTATTCTAAGGAGGGAGTCAGACAGATCTTCCTCACTCAAGACCCACAACTCTACCCATTACTCCACACTACCAGTCAAGGATTGGCTTCTCCTATTATTCAACTCAACATCTATTTCTCAAATGCCTTCCATGCACAATGTTCCATATCATGAGGAGATACAAGAAAAATTAAGCAATAGAGCTTGCTGAGAACATATACTTTCATGTTTTAATGAAGCTATGGATCATTGAAATGGCCAGTCTTCACTATATAATGAGTGTAAATTGAAATGTGTTCATTTGTTCTTGTCCTAACAGATACTTAAATTCTTCATGGAAGGTTGACCCAGAACACCAGAAGTCTTTTTCTGAGTATCCTAATATTCCATGGGTACTAGGATATCAATATTGAGGGAAAATAAACCAAAGCTGAAAAGGGCCTTAGAGATCATATTGTCTGACTGTCTCATTTTACAGATGATAAAACTGAAGCCCATAGAGGTTAAATGACTGTCACAGAGTTACATGGAAATAAATTGTAGAATGAAATTCAAATTCAGATTCTCATTTCCAGACCAGAGTTCTTTTTACTGTACCAAGATGGCACCAGAGATAATCCATCTGTTGCCCTTTGCTCTCTCTCTGCTTGGCTACTTCACCTTATGCATTATGTATATGCTACATATACAACTACATTTAGGGTGTATCAGTGATTGGTAATATTAACAATTTTTACATATGTTTTACATTTATGTATTTACATTTTTTTGTATTTTATTTTGTAAATACAATTATGTATTTACATTATTTACATTTATGTAAAAAACAAGTTTTACATATGTGATCAAATTTGGTCTTTACAATGGTAACACAGTAGATCATTATCATTTGAGAAAAGAAGAAACTGAATCAGGGAAGGAATGTTATTTGCCCATGGTCAAAGTGCTAGCAAATATTGGATGTAGAATTCACACTCAATTCTTTCCTTATTCTTAGATGTAACACTTTTCAATGAGTCATTCTGAATTAAGACATCTCTTTTTTTTCCAAAGTTGTTTATAAGGTAGTTAACGGAAGAACTGAAAATCTTAGGTACTTAGATTTCTAACTGTAAAGGGCTTAAGAGGTCCCATAGTCCAACCCTAATTTTACAAAGAGGTAAACTATTATTGTTGTTCAGTTGTGTCTGACTCTTCATGACCCTAAGGATCATAGCACACCATTGCTTTCAATGGGGTTTTCTTGGCAAAGATGCTGGAGTGGTTTGCCATTTCCTCCTCCAGTGGATTGAGGCAAACAGAGGTGAAGTGTGATGAAATCACATAAAGACCATCAAAAAGGAGTTGGGTTAGTACAAGAATAAGCAAAACCAATCAGATTCTATTTTAGAAATACTGACTCCATCTTCTGCTGCCACATAAATTCTAATAGATTTTGTTGCTTTTCTGTTTTTCCTACATGTGAAATTAGATTGTATAAGCATCTATTATTTTAAACATGCAAATGGACACAATTAATCAATGCCTTTTTATTTTAGGAAAAGAATATCCAAAGCCTACTCTTTCCCCTTCCCCATTTAAAAATCCTCTAATCTTTCCTCCAATTAGAAATTTGATTACTTAATTTTGTATTTTGGCTTATATCCTGGTTGTTTTTATTAAATTTAATTGGTCATATTTGATTTTTTATGTGTAAAATTCTATTTCACTCAATATTCAAGGTCTTTAAGACTGAAAAAGTGTCCACTGACCCATTTTTTTACTCTCTAACTAATAAATTAGTTCTGCTCAGATTGTTTCCTCAGTTAGCATTAATTACTTGCCACAAGTGACTTACCCAGGGCTCCACAGCTATTAAGTGTCTGAGGCCAGATTTGAACTCAGGTCTTCCTGAATCCAAGTCCAACAATCTATCCACTGGGCTACCTTTCTTTCTTTTCTGCCTTTCTAGTCAGGGGTTAAGTGACTTGCCCAAGATCACAGAACTAGTTTGTGTTTAAGGCTTGATTTGAACCCAAGTCATTCTGATCCCAAACCCAGAGATCTTATCTACTCAATCATCTAGCTGCCCAAAGAAACTGAAAACAAGTTAAACATTCATATAAAATAGGATATGCTGAGAGGCAAATGACTAACAGAATTTCAGGAAATTAAGAAATCCCTATGGTCTGGGGAAGAAAAGGAAAGATTCATTGAAAACACCATACTTGACTTTTTAAAGTATTGATTAGTTTTGCTAGTCTTTTTGTCTTCTTTAAAATATTCATTTCATGATATGGTTGTCCAGAAGGGGAAAAGAGGAATACTAGGTGAAATTACTCTAAAGTAAAAACTAAATTAACTAATAAAACATTTTTAAATCATACTTTCAATAGACAGAATTTTAGATATTGGATAGCACTTTTTAAAAAGATTTAACACAGGGAGTATAGCAACCCCAAAGGAATGGAGAGAGAAATACCAAAATGAGAAATCTGGACTTCATTTACTAGATTATGGGGAGCCATTGCAGCATAAGAAATGCTATGAAGAAATCATTGTTTTAGGCTCAAGGTCAGTTAGTCTATCACATCCCCAAGTTGCCCAATATATGCCTTTGCCTTCACTTAATTAACATAGTTCATCCATTTTATTGCATTCTTTTAAAAATCTGTGTTGACCATAAAAAAGTAGTTTCTAAAACTGGAGATATAAATGGGGCCATAAGATGGTGCTTTGCAATTCAGATTAAATCATTAGAAGACTGCACTTGAATGCCATATTAGATGCCAAGGGTGGAAGATGTCCCTGACTCCACAGGCTGCAATCCCACACTGAGAACACATCAGAAAAAGCAACCAAGAGGACTTGTGTGTACAGTCATGATTTAAACACTGAAAGTCTTATTACATCATTTGGGAGAGAGCTGAAGAAAACAATAATGGATTTCAACGTGATTTAAATTAACTGGACACCAGCTCACAGGGACAATTACAAAGAGCTCTTTGAGCTAACAAGGAAATTAGACTGGAGGATGAATTGTGCCTGGAACATCCTGCCAAATGATATGTTTGAGGGACAAGGGATCATTTGATGCTAATTCCATGGCAAGAGGGATGTCCCAATAAAAGAAGATTATTCAAATATACATATGACATCTCCTTGCAGCAGGAGACAAAACCAAAGCAGAATTTGAGGGGAAAAGGATGAGGAGTCCAAAGCTCTGAAGTTTATTTACTTCTTTAAATAAGTGTTGATGAAAATTGGGTTGTTTGTTTTCCATAGGGCAGAGAGCAGCTGTTGGTTTTTGTTTGTTTGTTTTGTTTTGTTTTTGTTGTTTTTGCTTTTTTGTCACATCTGCTCAAATAGAGGTCAGGCTCCTAGACTTTCCACCAATTGGCACAGAGAAGGTGGCTGCTGATTCTACTTTTCCAGGCTGTTTGTCCTAGTTTTCAGAAAAGGGTAATTTGCATTAGTTTGCTCTGTTTATAATCAAGGGAGCCAGTTCTAAAATGTGATTACAAATATAAGGAAACCACATCATAATACTGGTGGTAGAAAACAAGAAACCATGAAAACTAATGGATTTCCATATCTTAATATAAGTGGTGTGCTATATATCACAAAGAATACTTTGCCTGTGCTAAGATGCTTTGTGAGGTTTATTCCTTCTTCTTGCTGCTTCCTAGCATGGGCATTCTCTAATGTTACAGCTTCCCCAAGAAGATAGTAGAGATGCTATTCTTCTTTGAGCTTATCCATTCCTATCTATAGCAATACATAATAACTTTAATGTATTTCTCTGGTTACAGAGCTAATTTATCTATGACCACTATTACTTGATTTTACTGGGCTCAGATTTCTCTTTTCCTTTGTAAATGTATAAATGTGAACCAGATAATATCCACTTAGCCAATTTTACTCACATCCATTCTATATAAGGAAATATTTCTGCCTTTCTCACAAGGGTAAACAATATGGACCACTCCTCCTAGTTGTGGCTTCTTCTTGAAAGAAGAGGAAAAGGAAGTTTTCCTTTGACCTGGAGGCAGGTTAGTGTAGTCTAAGGAAAGCTTAGTGGTCTCAAAGTCAGAAATCTTGAATTTTAGTGCCAGCCATGAATCTTTGGCCTTCAACAGTGTCCTTCCAAGTAAAATGGGAACAATAATATTGTACTATCTATCTTACAAGATTGCACTAAGGAAAGCACTTGGTAAAACTTAAAGTACTATAGAATTTGAGGTGTTCTTATCATCAACAATATTATTATCATGCCATTATTCTCCTACAGATTTTATTTAATTTAAATATAAAAAAACAAGGGCCCATGTAGTTTCCTACTATTTTTATTTCATGTTTAATTTCTTTAGCCTGACACATGGTGCAATAGAAACAAACAGCTACTGAAATTACAATAATGGGGAAAAATTCAAATTCTAACTTTGTAATTTCTTCTTTGTGTGACCGTAAACAAGTCAAGTCATGTCCTTGGATCTCCACTTCCTCGGGTGTCAAAATAAAGAACTGAACTAGAGCTTTGCTATACCTTCTAGATCTAGATCTATGTTTTTACTACTAAAGTTATTATTAGGATCAAGCTTGGGATTGGATACTTTTGTAATATCTTAAATTAAAGGGTTAAACATTTCACCTCACTCCCTGATGTTGACATAGGGGAAAGAAAAAAACAATTGAGAACAATAAGTTTATAAAATATATGAATTATTGTCAGTCCCTCCCTAAGGTAGGAGAGGTAAAACCCAAGTCAAGGAGATAGAGTATTCCAAAGTCAAACTTTGTTAGTTTTGATTATCTACTAGAACTAGATGATGAGATCCAGGAGCTTGAGGCAAGTGGTTAATATTGTTACAATGCAAAGGGTTCAAAGGGAAGAGAATCTGTTTGAGGGTAGAGAGTCAAAGAGCATTGAGTGCAGGGAATTGACATTTTGACCAATTCAAACAATTTCCCATAAATTCAGGGCTTTATAGCTATTCGTTGTTTTTCCCATTCCCAACTGTCATTGGTTGCCTTCCTCTCTCAGATTATCTTCCATCTACTCTTGTATGCCCTGTTTGTACATAGTTATCAATGTCTCTCCTAAGAGCTCCCAAGTGCTTAATAAATGAAAGTCAATTCATTAATGAACCGATTGACCCTACTCACTCAATGATGCCCACTAAGGGGCTCCAACATCTTAGTGATGGCGCATCCAAGTGCCAAACCATTTTGTCTTTTTAGTTTTGTTTTTGTAACCCTGGTACTTAACTTAGTTTCTTGTACATAGTAAGCACTTAAATACTTGAAGAAATAAATTTAATTTCCTGAGTAGGTGATAAAAACCACTGAAAATTTTTTATCAGAGGGATAGTATGGCTAAACCTCTACTTAATGGAGATGAATATTGTGTTTCTCCCAAAGATGGAATGTGTGGGAAGACATTAACAGTAATCAGATCTACAATGAATGAATGAATAAAGAGCACATCCTTCAATGGACCATTTCGTTACTCACTTCGTAGACACAAATTCACTTGTCAGCATGAAGTTCTAAAGCTTCCATTTCAATTTCTTCCATCACTGAAGTCAAGCATACATTCTGCCACAGGCCTTTGGAATGAATCCCTCAGCTGTCCATATGGCAAAGATCAGAGAGCCCAGAAAAATAGAAAGAAAAACACGACATCAAAAAAAATGTCTCATACGTAGTAAAAGGGAAAAGTCCCGTCACTGCCAACATATGTGTATTTGTGCGTCTATCTCTGTATGCTTATATATGTGGATATGATATAATATGGCTATATTTTGGTGTTTCTTAATCAATTGTGAACAGATTCTAATTCTTCCATCCAGACAAAAATAACAGATAGGCACAGCAGCCAAGAGGAATTAAGTTTTTAGGCTATTTCTGTGACAGTTACTGTACAGAGGAGGAATATTTCTTTTGAAAAGAAAAAAAAAATAAAGGCGACAAACCCAAAATAGCACAGAACAGAAAATCCCATTCTTGATGGAAGCTGACACATTACCTTTCTCTCCATATGTTGTTGTTTTGGAACGCATACAGAAAAGTACAAGAACAAACCAATTACAGGTAGACATAGAAAGGTGCTAAGTTATTAACAGGTGCTCAGTCACAACACAAGAAGACTGGGCCAAGAAAGGCCATTTTCAGGTATTCTCAAAAGTCAGAAATTGTAAGCAGTGCCTCTTTTCCCTCTTGGAAGCTGAATTTCTAACATTCAATTTACATGGTATTTGGTTACCATTAGGGGCAAAAAATTGAAATAAGAATTTTTCTTAGACAAGGAGGAAAAGAGGTGAGTGGCAAAATAAGAGGTCTTAGGAAAGCTATCTGAGACCAAAAGGCAATGGACTGAATATGTGGAAAAAGACATTTTGGGACATAGCCAATGTAGAGATAGGTTTTGATTAACTATGCAAACTATGTTCCAAGATTTTGCATTACTTTATTTCCCCAAACAGAGGAGCAGAAGTGGGGAATTAAAAAAATTCTTATTAGTTAAAAAAGAAAGGTGATTTCTTAATGATGAGATAGATAGATATGTATCAATTGGTAGCTATTAAAGATTCAGACGTGAAAACCATCTGCAGTCATTCAATGGTCTGTTATGTGGAAGACATATTATATTCCTTTATTTGGCACCTGAGGAAAAATGGGTAGGAAATACAGCAAGGTAGAATTGGGGTTCATTGTTAGTTAACATTTCCTTAAAAATATTTGTCTCAAAATGAAATAATAAGCTCCCCTTTCACTAAAAATTCTCAGGAAAACAAGAAGAAAATCTGAGTCAAACACAAGTTTCATCAGATGAATTATGGAGTCTTTCTCACTATAAAATTCTGTGATTCTATGATTCTGATGGTCCCCTTTTGTCAGATGTTCCCCCAGTGGAAACATTCAGAAAACATATTTCAAAAATAATAAGGAACTAATAAGTATAGATATTGTATTCACTTTTTACCTTCATTCAGGTGTAGTGGTCCATTACCTGTACCACAGATGTCGACTCCCATTTCAAGTATTTTTTTTCTCAGAAGCAAAAGATAAAAAGATAAAAATGCAAAGAACTATAAAGCAAGGGGAACAGTAAAATCGTGGAGATGCAACAAAGGCCCAGAATACAACAAAATAAATTTTAATCTATTGCATTTAAGAGGCTATATGATGTAAATAATGCAATTGACAAGAAGAGCCTGAAAATCTGGAACCAATTCCCAATTTTACCATTTATTAACTAAGTGAGCTCAAACCAGTCACCCAATCTCCCTAAGCCTCAGTTGCTCCATCTACACTATGAGAATAATAATACTTGTACTACCTACTTCACTGAGTTCCTTTGGGGACCAAATCAGATAATATTTGGGAAAGAACTTTATGACTATTAAAGGTTAGCCATGTGTGAACTATTTTAGAATTAAAGGACATAGGATTTGAAGGAGACCTCAAGGATCCCCCAATCTAGCCTTTACCTGAAAAAAAATTCTCTCCATTTGCCATGTTATTATGAAGACTGACCAAATTTCAATAGACTATTTTTGGTTTGCTAATACATAAACAATGTGTGCTTTTTTCCCCAGTAAGATTAATGATTGGGGCTGTTTTTAATAAAGTGTGTCACTTTATCACTGCATGGTGACATATACTCAAGAATAAACATATCTTCAATGGAGAGTCATTCTTTGGAGCAAAAATCCTATCTTGTTTCAATTCACCATGTCATTCAAGAGAGAAGAGCCAAGAGTTGCATCAACCCAAAGCAAAATTGTGATACAATAAACGTTGTACTTTTTCAGCTCTTATGTCACTTTTAGGGGCATGCCTCACTCCAAGATATACCATTACCTTCATATTGAATCCCAAAACCCCAAGATACCCCTGTGGTAGTGACCCATCTGATAATAATATTGCTAGGGACTTCCCCAAGATCTACCTGCCTCTCTAATATACTCTTTCTATCCATCTTTCACTAATAACATATTCATCTTTTTTCACTAAATTTTTAAATTAATTTAGAATATTTTTCAATGGTTACATGATTTATGTTCTTCCTTCATCCCTCCCCCCTCCCAGATCCTATGAGAAATTTCACTGGTTTTTACATGTGCCATTGATCAACACCAATTTCCATAGTATTAGTATTTGCACTGGAGTGATCATTTAGAGTCAATATCCCCAATCATATCCCCAATGAACCATGTGATCAAGGAAATGTTAAAAAAATTCATCTTACTTCACCTCCTCCCAAATCTAGCTAATAAGATGAACTTAGTGAAACTTAACACTTATAACATTTTATCTATGCCCCAGAAGATGCAGATCGGCATTATGGAAACAGCACTATATTTAGAGTACAAAAAGGTCTGAATTCAAATCACATATATTGATGCCAAAAAAGTGAATCCTTGCACATATTACTTCATTTTTATTTACTTCAGTTTCCTCATCTGTAAAAGGAGAGTCAAAATAGCTTCCCTGACAGGACTTTATGACAGTCTAATGGTATTAACTTCATAGGATTTTTATGACAATCAAGTAATATAATGCATGCAAAACACACTAAAAATGGTAAATGCTATATAAATGTTGTCATCATTATTTCATTCATTGTGATAAAATGATATAAAGAATGTAAAAAGAATAGGAATTTGCTTTCTGATACCCTTCAATAATCTGAGTTCCAATTTTGTTACTACTTACTACCTGTTTGATTTTGATCAAGTCATTCTGAGCCTCAGTTTCCACATTTATAAAATGGAGGTTTTGGAGAAGATTATGTGTCTGATCTCTTCCATCCCTGGCCAAGGAAGGGAACAAGCATTTATTAAGTATTGACAGTATACAAGATGCTATATTAAGCACTTTAGAAATACTATTTCATTTGATCCTTACAACTGCCCTGCTAAATAGATGCTATTATTATCTCCATTTTACAGATTGGGAAACTGAAGCGAAAGGAGGTCAAGTGATTTGCCTAGAATCACATAAATAGTAAATGACTGAAGTCAGATTTGAACCCAAGTATTCCTGACCCAAAGTCTATCATTCTTTCAAGTACTCTATTTATATGCCATTTGATTTTGCAATTCTATAATTTTAAATGGAGAAAATAAAATTTTCTTACATATTTCTGTGATAATTCCAAAAATTTTTGGAATGTTTATTAGTTTATGTCTCTGAAATATATATATATATATATATATATAATTCAATTAAATTCAATTTAATATGTATTTAAAAAGCTACCATGCACAAGACCCTACATTGGCTATTGTGGTAGATATACTTAACCCTATTATTAACAGAAACAAATGATTAGCATTATAACCAGTATTTGTGACAAAGCTGTTTGGTTCAGCACTTATATTAAAGACAATACCAAAACACTGCCTGGCATTGTTCCAGTCTGCTATTAAAGCAGATAATAAAAAACAATATTTACGGTAGATGCATGGAAACTATCTGCCCTGGAAAATGGAATTAGTCTCATCCACCATTGTGAATTCAGATAGTTTGGAGTATTCACAGAATTAGAAAAAGACCCAGGGGAGCCGATCTTTTAGATTTCTGAGGGGCATTTTTAGATACAAACTCATAATATTTAAGTGGTAATAGTATATCCAAAATAGTTAATGCAATCTTATATTGAATTAAGAAGCATGATTTCTAAGATAAGATAGAAAAAAAGTCCTAGTAGGATCTTCTCCAGCCAAACTACAGCTCAAGCATTATATTCATTTCTGAAGGTCATCATTTATGGAGGATATTGATAGGCTGGAGAGTTTATGAAGGAAAATAACCAGGATGGTGAAGGATTTTTAGAGTATCAATGGAAGTGTTAGTCAAAGGAACTATGATTTATCCTAGAAAAGGTCACTGAAAAGAAGGTGGAGGTAATATAAGAAATCCATCCAAGTATTTGAAGAACAATTTCATGGAAGAGAAAATAGCTTTGTTCTGTTTGGTCCCAGAGGAGAGAATTAAGAGCAATGTGTATACATTGCAAATTTAAGTTTAGTGTAATGAAAAACCTTTGTAATAATTAGAACTACCCAAAGTGGAATTTGTTGCTTTGATTCCTCTTAGTGGAGGTCTTCAAGCAAGCAAATTGTGGTTGACTTCTTGAGCATGATGTTTAAGACATTCCTGTTTCAGTACAATATGGATCAGATGGCCTCTGAGGTACTAGATTTCATGATTCAATGGCTCATCCAAAAGGGAGTCTGTAATACTCATTGCTAATAATCATTGAGTTCCCCCTCATTGCACCCTCTTCCTCAGATAGATTTTTGTTTGCTAGATGCCTCTTTATTGTTGTTCAATCATTTCCTATGTGGCCAGCTCTTTGTGACCACATTTGGGGTTTTCTTGGCAAAGATACTGTATTGGTTCCTTCTCCAACTCATTTTACAAATGAGGAAACTGAGACAAGCTGAGTTAAATAGCCTGTCCAAGATCAGGCATCTGATGTTGAATTTGAACTCAAGTCTTCTTGACTCCAGGTGCAGTGCTCTATCATGGGAAATTCAGTTTCCCCATAGGAAAATATTATGGAAACACCAATAAACTACCCTGGGTTTGAGGTTGCACTCTGAAAAAGTGCTTCAGATAAAAATGGATCAATATCAGTAATGCCACCAGGATTTTAAGAACCAAGAAGGAAAGGCATACAAGTTTCTTTACTGAAACACAATGAAGTGTCCCTACTTCAGGCAAGATGTAACATTTATATAACTTAAATCTTAATAGAATTCTCTTTAGGCTTAAAAATGCAAAGTTTTTGAGCCTCTATGCCAAATCATTCCAGAACATAGTTTAAGTTTTAAATTAATATATCAGGTGGTCTCTACTCATAAACCTTCCCTCTGGTCTGCTGGTCCAAGCAAGCCTCTTTTTTGTGTGTAGTATTGATCTCAGGATTATGGAAGCAGTTTTCCAACAGATATTTACATGATTTGTTGAACTTACATTGGCCTCAGGAAGAAAACTCTCATCAGAATCCAAACAAGGCTCATTAACTGCAAAGTTCTAATGGAATTTTAGTCCAGCAGATTAGTTTGGGCATTGTTGAAAATAGGACTGATCAAGTTAAACTGAAAGAAAACCTGCAATTTGAGTCTCTAGAATGACTGTAGAAAAAAAAATATTCTCTTTTCCCCCTGATTCTTAATACTGAGTTTTTTTTTTTAATGAAAGAGGGAAAGATCTACCAATGAATCTTAGTTACCAATGTGTACATTTCAACATTAATCTGATAATCCCAATAAATATTTTACTTCAAAATTTGATGCCTTATGAGATGAAATTTTATCCTTGTAGATGTTTTTCACTGATGTTATTTACAACCTAATATTCTTTATATATGTTTAGAATAATGATATCATAAAATTTAAAAGTTCAAAAGGATATCAATTGCCATCCTTAACTCATAACAGAAATTAAAATAATATTCACATTCAAAAAAGATTAAAATGGGAAAGAGGAATTAACTAATAAATAAATGTCAAGGCTTGATTGAAGGAAAAGAAAAAAAGGGAAAAGACAATATATTTTAAATGACAATGCAATGTTTGTTTTGTTCTTGTTATGTTTATTGCCAAATGCTAATTTTTTAAGGTAAGGAATTAGATATACAATATGATGATCCAGACTAATTTAAACCTGTATTTTAAGGGGATCAAACATTGGGCTGAAAAGGGAAAAAGGAAAAATATTTAAGGTAACTGTTCTCAATTATCTAAAAGCTTTAAATTAGATGAAACTTCTCATTTCTAAGTACATTTCTTCTGTGTTTACATGTATGCTTAAATTATGGAAATGGAGTAGGCTCAGTTTATATTTTCAATCATTTATCATTTAGTTGAGAAGAATGGAGGCTAAAATCAAAAGTCAAGAAAAAGAAGAGGCAGCTGGGTAGCTCAGTGGATTGAGAGCAAAGCTAGAGATGGGAGGTCCTAGGTTCAAATCTAGCCTCAGGAGATCCTTAGATGTGTGACCTTTAGCAAATCACTTAACCCTCATTGCCTAGCCCTTACCACTCTTTTGCTTTGGAACCAATACACAGTATTAATTCTAAGATGGAAGGTAAGGGTTTGTTTTTTTAAGTGCCCAAGAATGTATTGTCAGTATATGAATCAAACCAACAACAAATATTTATTAAGAATCTATTAATGTACTAATACTTTTTGGTAAATATTATCATGATTTGGCATTTGAATATAGGCATAATTATTATTATCTTCTCCATTTTATAGTTGAGGAAACTGAGGCAAAATGTGAAATAGAATCCATTTGGCCTTCTATGGAAGACCTCTTTAATTAAATCTTTTTAAACATTGGCTTCCTTGACTTCCATGAACTGATGCAGAGTGAAATCAGCAGAACCAGAAGGACATTTTATCCAGCAACAGCATTAAAGTACCATGGACAGCTATGAAGAACTTAACTATTCAACAATACAATAAAACAAGAGAAACAAGAGAAAGAAGTCCTAATGCTGGTCAAAGCACTTTATTTCCTTCAGGTTTCTTTTTTTTAATGTGTCTCCTCTCACAATATAAAAAATATGGAAATATATTTTGTATGACAGAACACAAATAACAAATAGCAAATTGTTTACTCAGGGTTGAGTGGGGGTAGGGATGGTAGGAGAGAGAAAATGAGGAATTCAAAATACTGGAAAACAAATACCAAAAATCACTTTTACGTGGAAATGGGAAAAAATAAAACTTTAATAATTTTTAAATGTTTCCTTCAAATTATTAAAAGAAACTTTCATTTTCTAAAATGAAATTTCAAAACTTTGGAAGAAAGAATTATAGTTTCTCAGGGGGGGAAAGTGATGATTTTATTCTGGTTGGAGAGATATGCAGTACCAAGGCTTGGTCTTATTCAGAACCAAAGGACAAATGGAATTAGGGCTAACATTAGGGTTAGAATGTGATCTGGGATTTAAAATACCTATCTTGTCCATTTTAATAAGTAACTACTGCTCTGGCTAGTAGATGTACCAATAGGAACAGGGAAAATGACAGCCTTCTTATATCTTCACTGTCATTTTTACTTATGACCTCAAAGTCTTGCTCAACAATAATATCTCATAATGCAATTCCAGAAGCCCATCCAATCACTTGAATGAACTTCTTCCAGGTCTGAATAATGCCTTTTATGACTAATTTAACTGTAAAAGATAAAGTTGTCTGAGTTTCTCCACTAAATATGCCTGGTCTACTAACCACCATCATCTTCAAAATCCCTCACATAATAAGAAAAAAATTGAATTAGACTTGAATGCCTAGAGCCATTATAATAGTTAAATCATATTTCTCTATTTTTAAGCCAAGTATCTATATTTCTGCTACTTAAAGGCAATGGAATCCAGCAATGGGACAGGTAATAAATGAAGGAAGATTGTAAGATAATAACTACAATTCTCTTTAAAGGTCATCTATATATGAGAAAGCATTTTATTCTGCTAATGTTTCTTGTCATATTCTTACTGGGCATCATCTCCTTATAGAAATGTAACCCTGAGATGTCATTTTTCTCCCATAAAAATCTAGATTAGCATCTGACAAAACATTAATCTTGAAAAATACCCTCCTTCATAATGCCTTGTTAAAGAGAAGAAAAAGAAAAAGGAGAATGAAACTCAGAGCAGAAGAGAATCTTTTACTTCAAAGTTACCAACATTTAATTCCCCCTTAAGTACTTTTTGGCCTTCTCTCATAGGCTTCTTGGAAGGGATTATTTTAGAAATCATACCTTCTTTGACCATTTAGAGAAATTTTCATGTCCTTATAATAATAGTTCTTTGAGGACTTAAAGTGTTTCTTTTTTAAAAAAAATTTATATACCCAGAACTCAGTGCAATTCCAGGCACCCAATTGGCCAATCTTAAAAATACATTGAATTAAATTCATGAAATAAGTGGTATGAAATAATGTAATTTGAATTTCTGGACAATAGCTCAGTATGTTGAAATGATAGGTACTTGAAGAAGGATGGAATATACTTACTGAAAGCTGATAAACTATTTATTTGCCTGGAATCATTCAGAAGAACCAAAAGAATTTTAAGTGAAGAAAAAAATAGAAGTGGTCAACTGCTTGTATTTGTCTGCCACACTAGATACCACTTAGTGTAGCTGCATTATAGGGAGCTGCAGTCATTCATAGACAAAGAAAACCTCAGCAAGGAACTAGCAATAAATGCTACAGCCCCAGAGGACATCAATTGGGGAATACAAGGACAAAATATGGACCTCCCTAATGGAAATCCTCACTCGTGGAGGCAAGTTTAATCCAGTTTATGTCAATGTAACTTGATGGAATGGTACCCATTAAGTAACAAATATTTGTAAAGTGCTTGCTTAAAAGTATATTTCATTGTCCTGGAATAAGAAGAGGAAAATGAAACAATTCCATTTTTACTGAATTTATACAACAAAAATTGAGAGATAATACTGATATTAAGGACATTAGCATTCTTCTAGTAACTCTAAATCATAGCATTCATACTTTACTCCCTTAAAATCTCAGAGCTATAACCAGCTGTCTTTTTGATTCTCAATCTCTACTTCTTATTTTCCTCTAAGAAAACCATTAAATGGGTTCAGATGTTCTGCACCTGCTCCTTGGTCTATTGCAACACCCTCCTTAATGTTCTATTTGCTTCTTAAATCTCAAGTACTTCCCAAATTTATCTGTCAAATTCACATTCCTAAAGCAAAGTTCTGACATGAAGGAGAGAGAATTATAACACTGTTGATAACAGAGCAGGATCCAGGGATAGTATGACAGTGTGGAGGAAAGATTCTTAAACTATTTTGTGTCATGGATACTTGAAAATCTGGTAAAGCGTTAGACCCATTCACAAAAATAATGTTATTAAATACAAGAAATAAAATATTTGAGATTACAATGGAGATCAACTCTATTGAAATAGAGATATATTTTTTTCCTATTCAAATTTACAAATCTGTGGAAATCTTTCCACAAACCCTGGTGGCATCTGGGAATGCTTTAGAGCATTGGGATGATAATGGAATTGGGAATAACATGGGGATAATAATTGGGAATAATAATGGGAAATTCTATAGAAATAAACAAAAATTCTTGCATTTAGACTCAAAATCTAATTTTGAAAGTAAAAGCTGCAGAGTCATGAATTGAGAGATATAAAAAAAAATCCAGGTAGTTTTGGTAGATTATTAGCCCAAAATGAGCCAGGAATGTAATACAGAAATCAAATAAGATTGATGAGATCTTAAGCTATACTAAGAGAAGCACAGCTTCTAGAAGAGAAAACTGATAGTTCCTCTCAAATCAATTCTCTATTGACTTCACCTGAAGTATTGTGTTCAAATCTGAGCACTCTAGTTTTAAAAGAATATTGATTTCATTGATCAGTCATGACCCCAGGTGATTGATGTTGGAGAATGCTACCTTCCTGAGAAGGCAGTGGTGAACTAATAGCTTCATGGTTGCAATTGAAATATACTACAAAGGTATTTCTATTCCTTTTTTATTGGTGAGATGAAAGGATGGATGGAGGAATATAAATATTATTTGAAATAAATAGAAAAAATAAAGTCATCAAATCATTTTGGGAAAATGTATAGAAAAGAAGTAAAAGAACTTTAGCAGGAAATGAAGGAAAAAAATTATCACTTTGAATATAATATTGTGACTTTTATAGATTGTAAAAAGATTTTGCTTTATATAATAGAGATCTGCCATTTCATATGTAATCTTTTTCTATTTGTTGTTTATTAAATCCAAAACTTCAAAAATAAAGTAAAAACAACATAAATAGGCTTAAGAATGTCCTGAAGAAGATAACTAGGATGGTGAAGCACTGTGAGTCAATGAAATCTAAGGATCAGTTGAAGGAACTGGGCATATTTCCCCTGGAGAAGAGAAGCCATGGGACAGGGAAGTCTAATAGCTGACTGAAACTGTTTGGAGAGTTATCAAGTAGAATTGGGGTTAGACTTATTTTCTTTGTCTTCAGCAAGCAAAACCAGGAGCAGTGGTTTAACCTGGTGGAAAAAATAATGTGACTTGTTGTAACGAGGTCAATTTAGGCAGCAAAAACTTCATAATAATTGGAATTATTCAAAATTGCAAAAAGCTTGTAGCTGCCTCTTTTGGTAGATGTTGGCCAGTCATTGTCAGAGTATGTTATGATTGGAATTCCTTTTAGCTGATAAATCAACTACATGACTGCTGAGGTACTTTCCAACTTTGCAGTTCTATGTGGTTTTGTGTATGTTGCTCCCCCTACCCAAAAACCTTCAGCAGCTGCCCATTTTATCTAAAATAAGAGACAAATGTCTCAACCTGCAGTTCTCTATAACCTGTGCCTCACTTACCTCTCCCAGATTTATTTCACATATTCCCATTCACATATCCTATATTTCTTCCAAACTGATACCCAATACGATGTTACATTTATTTTTTTTTGCCTTACATTTTCTGTGCTCCATACCTGGAATTCCCTCATTCCTTACTTCTGCCTCTCAGAATTCCTTGATTCCTTCAAAGTTCAGCTCAATGAATGGCCACTTCCAACACAAAACCTTTCCTGTTAATGCTCTCTAACCTCAAATTACCTTCTACTAAGTATCTTCCCAGTAAAATATAATCTTCTTGAAATCAGAAATTGTTCTTCATCTTTTTTTTCTTGGTATCTCTAGAAGAGTGCTTTTAAACCATTCCACAAATCTTTATTGAGACCCTACTATATATCAGGCATTGTACCAGATAATGGCAAGACCAAGAAAATGCCAATTCTTCCTTGTGGAGCCTTCACTCCTTTGAAGTCATAATAGGTGCTTAATTTGTGAGCTTAATTGAATTAAAGTAACCTGGCCTATAAATTAAGTAGATAAACCTTAAATTATCTTATATATGTATAATTTAATGAGTCCACTTTGCATACTTTATACCTGAATATGATACAAATTAAAACTGATTTTCATTTTGTCTACAATGAACAAAAATCACTGAATTAAAAACTTGAATTCAGTATATTCATGTTGCTTTCAATCAAGTAACCAACAAGTATTTATTAAGCCTTAATTATGTTCCAGACACTGTGCTAGATACTTGGGGTACAAAGGCAATAACTAAACAGTCACTGCCTCAAGATTCTTATATTTTACTAGGATAAATGTGTGTATATATATATACATATATATGTAATTTATATAAAAATAGACAAAAAAATCAACACAAGAGATTTTCTTTACTGCATCTGAACACAATATAGTCAGTTTTCTCAATTATAATCATCAAGGTTAGTTTTTTTTAAATCAGCTGATTTCAAAATGGTTTATTCAGTGGCTCTTATAAAAATGCAACTAACCACATTAAGCCTATGTCCACAAGATATCTCAACAATTTAAGCTGGGTTTACAAGGAAACCACTGACAGACATTATGATCAACTGCTTTCTTTAGCACTTTTCTACATAGTAGCAATAAAAGCATTGTCAAACCAAGGTATTATTTTTGCAAGTGGGTTCCAGAAAAAAAGATTGATTCCCTGGACATGTCTCCTTGGGCTCAGAGTAACTATACAACAGCCAGAGGTGCTTAACCTTTGTCATTTATTGTTTAAACTCACAGTACTTAATATAAGAACTTTGATTACTCAGTCTTAAATTCCCTTTGCAAAAGGACTTCCCTGTAGCATAGAACAGAATGAAAAGTCACTTACAAAATCAGAGGGGAAAAGGAAATGAGGAATCTGGTAGGGTGGGAAGGGTAGAAGTGGGAAGAAGAGACCAATTTTAAGAAGGAACTGACAAAATTTATAAAGAACATTATCAAGAATGTGAGAGAGTTTGGAACCATGCCCAAAGGGCCATGAAACAGTGCATATTCTTTGACCCAGCAATAACACTCCAATGTCTGCATCCCAAAAAGATCAAAGATAGGAGGAAATGACAAATGTGTAAAAAATATTTACAGCACCTCTTTCCATGTTGGCAAAGAACTGGAAATTGAAGTGATGTCCATCAGTTGGGAAATGGATGAAAAAGTTGTGGTATATGATTGTAATGGAATACTATTATGCTATAAGAAATGACAAACAGGATAACCACAGGAAAAAATGGAAAGGCTTATATGAAGTCATGCAAAGTGAAATGAGAAGAACTAGGAAAATGATATACACAGAAGTAGTAATAATGTATGATGATCAATTGTGAAAGACTTGATTATTATCTGCAATTCAAGGATCCAAGACAACTCTGAGGGAGTCATGATGACAAACGGAAATGGATGCAGTCTGAATGCAGATTGAAGCATACTTTATTATTTATTATTTATACTTTATATATATATATATATACTTTAATATTTATTATTATATTATCACTTTATTTCCTTCATGAATTTTTCTCTAGCATATTGAACATGGAATTCTGTTCTACATGATAGTACATGTATAACTTATATCATGTTATCTGCCATTTTGGAAAATGTGGATAAATAGGATGGAGGGAGAGAACATGGATCACAAAATGTCAAAAGATTATTAAAAATTATAGTGACACATAATGTGGAAAAATATAAAATAAAAATATTTTTAAAAGAATGGAAAAAGTAGTGAGCTTTTTTAGTTTTAGAGAAAATTCATACTAAGTTATCTATGAGGAATTTTGTAATAATAGATAAGAATAGGGTGTAAACCGGCAAATTCATTGTACAGGGAACTTGAGAATTAGGAAATTTCCTCCTGTGATGTAAGCTCCTCTTTTCTGATTATATTTCCAAAATGTGACAGATTGTTTTGTCAAAAATTAGCATTTAATAATATATTTTATTAAAAACATGTTAAATGGCCTCATATTATCCTCACAACAATCTTGTTAAATTCTATAGGCATTATCATCTGCATTTTACAAATGAGGTTTAGCTGAATGGCATTTAGTGACATAACTGTGGTGACCCAAGAAGTATCAAAGGGAGGATTCAAACTATGGGTTCTCCAGATGCTGAATCTAAAGCCCAACCCATTATATCAAGCTGCTTCTCTCCTTCCACAAAGCCTTTAAATGATTAGTTGAATGGAATGTTTGAATGAATCTATTTGGATGCACTGGGATGAAAAACATCAGGATTTCATGGATCCATGATTTCATTTCATTTTCTCCCTTGAGGAAGGTCACAGACTCCCTTTGGCTCAGCAGAATATTTTTGTGCATTTCTGAAGCTGAAAATAAAATCATCACCTGATGGTCAGCCTTCCATCCCAACTTCACTAGGCTGAACCTCAGATTTTACATGCAGAATATGAGACAAAGAATTCCAGTCGCTTCATATTCACATCAACATGCCTCTGAGTCACATCAGAATACCTAATGCATGTTTGAACTATGGAATTATTATAGCATTTGTCTTTGGTTATTGGTTTAAGGATGTCATGTGCTTTATGTTAAATAGATACAAATACAAAAAACAAAAACACACAAGATGATGTTTTAGTCTGGATTATTGAGATGAGTTTGTTTCAGTTAACAATTTTTTCTAATATTTGCAACTTTAAGAAAAAATGTCAGTCTGACATGGAAAGTTAATAATCACATGTATTTCTTTAACTTTTTCATTTTCTAAAATGATGTGAAATATCCAGGAGTCCAAAATAATTCTTGTCATGTGAAATATTGAATATTATATAGCTTGGCTTCAGAGAATAGAACTAGGTGCCTTATGCTGAAGTCATAAAAAAGACAAATTTGATTTTATTATTAAGCAAAATTCCTCACAATTAGTTGAAATGAAAGTGGTAGTTGACTTTTCTCCCCCTCTCATTGTAGGTTTTCATGGACAGATTGAGGGGTATGGGTGGTATTATATGGAATCAGAGGTCACCATCCTACTCTGAAATTCTATACCTCTGTGATTGTGTGGCTTTTTCCCCTGAAAATTGAATAATGACTAGCCTCTACATAAATTTCCATGAATGCTACATTTCTTATGATACAATAATATGATAGGGTAGCTATCTATATTAGTAGCAGTAGTAGTAGTACCATTGTATGTTTAGTGGATCCATCATTCACACAGCTGATGCCAAACTGATTTTCTTAATTAACTATGAAACTCCCTTTTTCAATAAATTCCCCATTATCTCTTGGATTGAATATTAACTTCTTTTATACTCAGAACACTTAAAACCTGGATCCAATTTACCTTTTGAAACTTATTATGTATTATACCCATATGTCCACTAACATTGGCTAATCTAACCTCACTGTTCCTTAAACATGGTATTCCCTGCCTATGTTTGTACTTTATTTTTTTATAACTCTTACCTTCCTTCTTGGAGTCAATGCTACATATTGGCTCCAAGGCAGAAGAGTGGTAAGGGCTTGGCAATGGGGATCAAGTGACTTGCCTGAGGTCACACAGCTGGGAAGTGTCTGAGGTCAGATTTGAACCTAGGACCTCCCGTCTCTAGGCCTGACTCTCAAACCACTGATCCACCCAGCTGCCCCCCCCTATGTTTGTACTTTAGCAAAAAAATAAAAGCCCCCATCCCTGGAATGTTCTCCCTTCACCTCCACCTTTTTGAATATCTACTTTAATTAACAATACAATTCAAGTATCATCTCAAATATGAGGCTTTCCATCTAGCCTCTAAGTACTTTCCCTCCAGGATATCTTCTCACCCTGCTGCCCACCCTCTATCCATCACCCAGATTTTCCCCAGCACTTCCACAGAATCACCACAATTTGGGACTATGTTCCTCTGGTCCTTATTCTGTCTGATATGTAAAACTTCCCAGACCAAAACTTCCACATTCATTTCTACCATTCTCTATTTGCATTATGCCAAAGAGTACCTACATCAAAATCTCCCTTTCTATTTTCTTCTATGTGTTGTCTTCCCATGTCAGAATATAATTTCCTCCAGGACCAGGACTTTTTGATAGCTCATATTTGTATCCCTAGCATCCAACATAGTATCAGACCCAGAGTAGTCACAAATATTTTGGTACATAAGTATTTTGTATATATGTTTTGATACTTGCACCCTTCATTCCCAGCACATAGCACATACTTGCCATTTAATAAATGGTTTTTGATTGATTGATTTATTAAGTTTTTCTATATATTTTAGACATGAGTCCTCTATCTAAGACCCTATGAACTTTCCCCCCAATTTTCTGCTTTCCTTCTAATCTTGGTAATATTAGTTTAATTTGTATGAAAATATATCTAATTAATGTACTCAGAATTATCAATGTACATCTCTACATCTCACAATGCTCTCCATATCTTCTTTACTCATAAATTTCTCTCCCAATTGGTGCAGACTGAAAGTTGCAGAACCAGGAGAATATTATACACAGAGACTGATACACTGTGGCACAATCTAATGTAATGGACTTCTCTACTAGCAGCAATGCAATGATCCAGGACAATTCTGAGGGACTTGTAAGAAAGAACACTATCCACAGTCAGAGAAAGAACTGTGGGAGTGGAAACACAGAAGAAAAACAACTGCTTGATCATATTGGTCAATGGAGATATGATTGAGGATGTAGACTCTACCTGGTACAAATATCAATGGTATGGAAATAGGTCTTGATCAATGACACATGTAAAATCCAGTGTAATTGTCTGTTGGCTGTAGGAGGGGGAGAGGGAAATATCATGAATCTTATGACCATGGAAAAAGATTTTAAATTAATTAATTAAATAAAATTTTCCAATTTAGAAAAAAATAAAATAAATTTCTCTCATATCCATACATCTGGTGTTATATGCTCTAATTTTCTCATCTCTTTTTATATATAGATCATGCATCCATTTGATTTTATCTTAGAGAATGATATAAGATATTGGTCTATATGTAGTTGCTGCCCAACAACTTTCTAGTTGTCCAGCATTTTTTTAAACAATTTATCATCAAAATGTCTGGATCTATATTTTTGTCAAATGTAAGGTTACTATAATATTTCATTATTGTTTGTTGTGTGTCTGTTTGGTTCCACTGATATGAGTTTCTATTTATCTAGTACCAAATAGTTTTGATAATTACTGCTTTACAATACTTTAAAATCTGATACTTCTAGATTTCCTTCTTTAATATTTTTCATTAATTCTTTTAATATTCTTGATCTTTGGTTCTTCCAAATAAATTTTATTATTATTTTTCTAGCTCAAAAAGATATTCTTTAGTAATTTGTTTGGAATGGCATAGAATGAGTAAATTAATTTTGATAGAATTATAATCTTAATTATGCTGGTTCAGCCCATCCATGAATAATTAGCATGTCTATAATTATTTATATCAGATTTTATTTGTATAAAAAGTATTTTATAGTTATATTCATGCATTCTAGGTTTGCTTTAAGTAGGTTTCTAGGTATTTTATTCTACCTGAAATTATTTTAAATTTATACCTTTTCTTTCAGTACTTAGTAATATATAAAAATGCTAATGATTTACTTGGGGTCCTTTTATACTTTGCTACTTTACTAAAATTATTGATAATTTTTGGTTGTGTCTCAAGGGTTTTCCATGTATAGCATTATATTGTCTGCAAAAAGAAATAGTTCTGTTATCTCTTTGCCCATTCTGATTATTTCAATTTCTTTTTCTCCTCATTGCTATTTTTAGTGTTTTCAAAACTGTTTTAAATAATTCAGGTGATAATGGGCATCCTTGTTTCACTCCTAATCTTATTGGGAAGGCTCCTAGTTTATACACATTAGAAATATGCTTGAGGATGGTTTTAGGAATAGGCTTCATATCATCTTAAGAAAAATTCCTATGCTTTCCAATGTTTTTAATAGAAACAAATGATTGTCCCATGATTTTTCTGCATCTATTGATATAATCATATGATTTTATCACTTTTGTTATTAATATGATCAATTGGGTTGATAGTTTTCTTAATATTAAGCTATGTCTACATTCCTAGTACAATTCCTGTTTGGGCACAATGTATAATTTTTGTGATGTATTGTTGTAGTCGGGGTGTATAGAGTGCTCAGGGAGGGGTATTATCTCTGGTATGGATGGCTTGCCATGCCCTCCTAGGGCAGCTCCCCAGCCTCAGACCCTCACCTGACACCCAGCTCTCACTTGTGGCTCCCAGTAGCTGCTAGCATGTGGCAGCGGCCACACCCCAGGCAACGGCTTCGCCAGGCCAACTAAACCTTGTGAGGGTAGCCATCAGGTTGTCATCGAACCCTGGTGAACCAGGGCTTTGCCCACTCAGCATGTGATGACTGCTTCGGCTGAACAGATGGAAGAAACCAATAAGAAGGTTCAACGGCTGAGATGGTGACACAGCAAAGCACTGTGGAGTGCTTAGGGCATGTTGGAGCACAAAAGACAACACAACCATCCAACGCAGCTGAGGAAGTCTCCAGGTGTAATGACTTTTCGTGCCACTGGACCCAGGCTTCCAACGCTGAGAGAGTGGGACTGTCTCTGTGCATCGACTTTTCCACTTAAATCTCCTTCATGCACAAGTGTCTTTGTGCAAACAAAGACAATCATCATCCTCGGTTACGGAGAGACTACTACTATTACTATTGTTGTAGTCTCCTAGATTATGTTTTATTTAATATTTTTGAATCCAGAATCTCCAACACCCTTCCCCCACCTACTGCACTGAGAGCCCCCATAAGAATCCTGTTGATTCAGATCCCAGGTTAAAGGTTGCAACCACAACAGAATGCCTTGATAAGAGGGCAGGAAGCCCAGCTCCCTTCAGCCTCCACACCTTCACCTACATCTTCAGCTTCTGCTATCATCTGGGGAAGATCTGACTTCAGGGATCATTAATACTGCATCAGCCTAATCTAATCAATCAGCAGAGCAGAGAACAAGCTCCTTCAAGATAGAATAGGCCAAACCCACAGAATGAGAAAATAATCAGAGCAGCAAGATTACAGCCAATGACAGAGGGGAAAGAAGGAAAAAAATATGAATAAATAACAGAAAAAGAAAAAAGAAATTACAATCAACCACTTCTATCTAGGTAATGAACAAAGAGCAAATGGAACAGAGGAGGATCAAGGAACACTAAACAAAATCACAGAAACTCCAGTGAACTGGACACAGACTTTGGAAGAACTCAAAACACAATTCAAATAAAAAACAATTAAGAGAGGTTGAAGACAATTAGGAAAATAACTTATAAAGCAAAATAAGTGATCTGGAAACAGAGGCACATAAACTAAAACAAGAAAGTCAGAATTGACCAGCTTGAAAATGAGGCACAAAAAGTGGAAGATGACCTATGAAGAAAAACAGACCAGAAGGAGAAGGATGATCAAAAAGCCAGGGATGAAATTCTGTCTTTAAAAATTAGAATCCAACAACTAGAAGCAAATGACTTTACAAGGCAGCAAAAATCTATAAAACAAATTCAAAAGAATGAAAAAAATTGAGGAAAAGATGAAAAACTTCATTGATAAAACTATAGACCTGTAAAATATATTCAGAAGAGACAATTTAAGAATTATTAGACTACTGAAAGATCATGACAAAAGCAAAAAGCCTGAACATCATTCTACATGAAATCATCCAAGAAAACTGCCCTGATATTCTTGAACAAGAGGGAAAAGTAAAGTTTGAAAGAATCCACAGATCATATCCTGTATTAAATCCCCATTCAACATGACCTAAGAATGTTATGGCCAATATATCAGACCAAGGAAAAGATACTACAAGCTGCTAAGAAGAAACAATTCAAATATCATGGAACCACAAAAAGGATAACACAGGACCTGTCTGCATCCACACTGAAGGACCAGAAGATATGCAATATGATATTCCGGAAAGCAAAGGACAACCAAAACTCAACTACCCAGCAAAATTCACTGTATTCTTGCAGGGGAAAGTATAGTCATTTAATAAAATAGAAGACTTCCAAGCATTCCTAAAGAAAAGACCTGGCTTAAACAGAAAACTTGATGACTAAACACAGAACTCAAGAGAATCACCACAAGGTAATTAAGAAAGGGGAAAAAAATTTCAAGGGACCCAATAAGGTCAAATGATTTGTATTCCTATAAGGAAAAATTATATTGGTGATGTTTAAAAGTTATTATCATCAGAGTAGCTAGAAGAAGTATACTTAGAGGGTAGTGACAAACTGCATAGGTTGATATATATATATATATATATATATATATAAATTAGGATTAAAAAGAGCATAATACTAAGAGAAATGGGAAAAGAGATAAAATGGAATAAATATATATTGCATAAAGAAGCACATGGGAGGAGGTGGGGAGAAGACCAATACAATGGAAGGGTAAAAGAGGTTGGAGATGCTCTCCAAGAAAAGTTTAATTAATCATTATAGTGGGAATGGTCAGAAAGATTCAAATGGAAGGACAACCTCCAACTTCAAATTCACTCATTATTATCATCATCAACAACATCATCATCATCAACATCAACATCTATCTATCCATCTTTACCTGGACCAGGAAAGATTTTTGCTGGGTGCCCTAACCTAATAGCATATTATGAAGAGTACTGAACAAGAGCCAAAAGACCTAAATTCTAGGCTTGAGTGCTACTATGTGTCCTTTGGGGGTAAAAAGTGTAAAATTGAGATTTTAACTCTGGACTCCATTCCTTAGGAGTCCTTGCTAGCTCCCAGAATGCCCTCTAATCTCACTGAATTCTCACCTGGGACGAGAACAAAATTTTATTTAAAGGGTCTTCCCCGTAGGCGGGCTCTCTTTTGGACTTCTGTTTTGGAGCAGACTCTTCCATGATGTGAGATTATCTTGTCTAGGCCTCTCTTGCCTAGGCACATTTTTCTTATCCTGTATTTTCTTTAATCCTTAACTTTTAATAAACCTCTAAAAAATATAATACTCCTTGTAGAGAGAAACTAATTTCTACCTGCCTCAGTCTCCCCTAAATTTTAATCTTTACAAAAGGAAACCTTCTTTTTCTTGGACTCAATTTCCTCATTTATAAATGAGTGAAAGTTACCTAGACTCTGCATTAAGTTAATGAATTAAATCAAAGAATAAACCAGGTGTAAATAAGAAAACATGTTTTTGTGCCCTATTTTTTATGACAAATTTTTGTAAAGGTACCATGTACAACTGAGAAAATATACTCCTTTCTATTCATGTTCAAGTATCTATTATATATAACTTACCTAAGATTTTACTCATCTTCTTAAATTCTTTCTCATTTATATTTTGGGTAGATTTATCTAGTTCTAAGAGAGAAAAATTTAAGTTCTCCCTATTGTTGTTTTTTTTTTACTTCTTTCCATCTGTAAATCTTAATTTAAAAAATTGGATGCAATAAAATTTGGTGAACATAGATTTTATATTGATATTGCTTCATTATCTATGGTACCTTTTAATATAACATTATTGCCTTTTTTGGTTGTATCTGTTTTAGCTTTTACTTTGTTGTAGATCATGTTTGCCACCTCTGCTTTTTTTAATCTATCAATGGAGGTATATTATTCTGCTCTAGTCTTTTATTTTTACTGTGCGTCTCTTTTTCAAGTGTGTTTCTTGTAAAAATCATATTGTTGAGTTTTGACTTTAGATACATTCTGATATCCATTTCCATCATATTAATGAATTCAGACCATTCAGATTGAAAGTTATAATTACAAAGTGATAAATGTTGGAGGGGGTGTGGCAAAATCAGGACATTAATTCATTGCTGGTGGAGTTGTGAATTGATCCAACCATTCTGGAGGGCAATTTGGAACTATGCCCAAAGGGTGCTAAAAAACTGCCTACCTTTTGACCCAGACATAGCACTTCTGGGTCTGTACCCCAAAGAGAGAATAGGGGAAAAGACTTGTACAAGAATATTCATAGCTGCAATCTTTGTGGTGGCAAAAAACTGGAAAATGAGGGGATGCCCTTCAATTGGGGAATGGCTGAACAAATTGTGGTATATGTTGGTGATGGAATACTATTGTGCTAAAAGGAATAATAAAGTGGAGGAATTCCATGAGGATTGGAACAACTTCCAGGAAGTGATGCAGAGCAAAAGGAGCAGAACCAGGAAAACATTGTACACAGAAACTGATACACTGTGGTACAATCAAATATAATGTACTTCTCCATTAGTGTCAATGCAATGTCCCTGAACAATCTGCAGGGATCTATGAGAAAAAAACACTGTCCACATTCAGAGGAAAAACTGTGGGAGTAAAAACACCTAGTAAAGGCAACTGCTTGACTACAGGGGCCCCGGGGTGGGGGGGATGGTTGGGGATGTAGACTCTAAATGAACATCCTAGTGCAAATACCAACAACTTGGAAATGGGTTCAGATCAAGGATGCATGTGATTCCCAGTGGAATCATATGTCAGCTATGGGAGGGGTGGCGGGAGGGGAGGGAGGAAAAGGAAATGATCTTTGTATCCAAGAAATAATGTTTGAAATTGACCAAATAAAAATGTTTAATGAGAAAAAAAGAAAGTTATAATTACTAATACCATTTTACATTTTATTCTATTTTTCTCACTATTTGTCCTTCTCTTCTTGCACTTTTACTGTATCCCTCCTTAGACATCTAATTCTAATATCCACTGCCTGTCTAATTTGTAGCCCTTCTTAGAAACTTTCTGCCATCCTCTCCCCTTGCGCTCATGTTTCTAAATCAACCCAGTCTTCTAACAGTGTCTCTCTCATCCTTTCCCCTTTACCTGCTAGTTCTTATGATTGATTGATTGAAGGCAACTGAGACCCATTTTACAAAGACACCAAAGCTCTAAAGTATATTAGAAAGGAACAGTGACACTGAAAACATCAGCTCAAGTCAACAAAGCACCACAAGCACATAATGAAGAAATGAAAATGAGGGAATGTCCATGAAAAAGATGAAGGATATATGAAACTTTGGGGGGAAAGAAAGAAAGAAAGAAAGAAAGAAAGAAAGAAAGAAAGAAAGAAAGAAAGAAAGAAAGAAAGAAAGAAAGAAAGAAAGAAAGAAAGAAAGAAAGAAAGAAAGAAAGAAAGAAGGAAAGAAGGAAAGAAGGAAAGAAGGAAAGAAGGAAAGAAAGAGAGAAAGGGAGGGAGGGAGGGAGGGAGGGAGGGAGGGAGGAAGAAAAAAGCAACAAGGCAACAAAGAAAAAGACAGAGGGCAGAAATTACTTCAAAGAAGCCCTTGAAAGCTATTTATCAGAGGAATTGAAAATAGTGATAACTATTGATTTTGATTTCCAAAGAAATATTCCAGATATATTTTCATGAATTCAGAGCACATTATGATAGAAAGAAAGAAATAGATGAATGATAGGAAAATAAGTAGACAGATGTACAAATAGATGACAAATAGTCCAACAGGTAGATAGATATACAGATAGAAATGCAAATAGATGGTGTTCTGACAGATAGATACATGCATATAGATAGACACAGACTGGCCACAAGTTCATAGATGTCAGAAGCTAAACAGAGTTCAACTCTATCAAGTTACAGATATGGAAAATGAAACCTAGAGAGATGAAATATCTTGGCTCATGAAACACAAGAAGTTAAATTGCAACCCAGGTACTCTAGTGCCAGGTATAGCTCTGATCCAGGGTATCATGGTCTTGCTAAAAATAAGCATTTAGAAAAGATGGGGATGATTGGAACAGTCACTATGGAAGTGTGTGTAAGAGAGAGACAGACAGAAAGAGAAAAACAGAGTTAAAAAAACAAGCAAACAGAGATAAAGAAACTGATTGCCAAGGATAAGGAGGCAAATACTTCACTAACATTCAGCTCTGATGTCTTATTGTGCTATGAGGTGATCTTGGAATCCTAGAGGACATGGACATGACACATAAGCTCTGCAAAGTCTCAATAAACTCAAAAGGCTAGAAATATAGTCCCAGGATAGATTGTTTGCTGCCTGGGGTCCAGTGCCTATATCTTCAAGGATATGAGCCGTAGGGTGATTATTTTGGCCATAGGAACCTTCAAATATATTCTTACACTCAGCTGTCAAAGTGAATATCTTAAAGCACAATTTTGATCATGTCCCTGCCTTGCTCAATGATCTGGAATGGCTCCCTAGTCCTGTCACAATCACACACAAAATCCTAAATTTAAAGCTCTTCATAGTCTGTCTCTTTCCTATCTTTTCAGCATTCTTACATATTACTTCTTCCATATACTCTGATTCAACTACACCTGTTTACTTATTGTTCCTCCCACAGGACAATCCATCGCCCAGCCCTGTGCATTTCAGTTGGATGTCCCTAGTGCCAGGAATTCTCTCCTCCCTTATCTCTTCTTCCTGGCTTACCTGATTCCTTCAAAATTCAGTTCAGTTGTGAAATTTACACAAGAAGATCAATCAGGAGATGATTGAAGTAGTCTTAGCATTTTGTGATTAGTGACTAAATCAGGATTGTAGCTATGTGAGTAGAAAGACACATATAGTCTTGAGAGAGGTCGTGGTGGAAAAATTGACAAAACATGATAACTGATTGGATGTGTGTAGCAAGGAAAAAATAAAAACTCAGGGTGATTGGGGTTGTGAACTTGAATGATTGGAAAAAATGATTGATTGTGGACTCAACAGAAATTGGGGTGTTTGATAGAGGAATCATGAGTAGGGTGCAGATAGTGATTTCCATTTTTGAAATATAGAATTTAAGATGTCTGTGGAATATCCACTCCAAATATCCAATACTTAGTTGATGACATTGAGTTAAAAATCAGGGCTGGATGTGTCATTAAGGACAGAACAATAAAGTTAATAATTTGATTTGAGAGTTGATGCAGTCACTGTAAGAGTATAACTATGGAGAAAAGAGAAGAATCTCTGGGGCAGACCTCAAGAGGTATACCTATTGTTAGCACATGTGTATTTAGAGGTGAGTGATAGGGGAAAGAAATAGTACCTTGCACTCTTATTTCTTACATTTCCAATTATTTTTCTTAGTTACACAGTTTCTATCATGTTACAATGAGATTTACCCAATATGACTAAAAGACAACACTTAGGTAAGAGAATTACCTACATCTCATTCCTGGGATTCTCTCAAGATTTTTTTTCATGATCCATACTATTAAGGGGAGATGTTCAGGTTTACTTCCTCCCTCCCTTCCTTCCTTCCTCCCTTCCTGGAGAAACTTGATACCTCATGACATATTCCTCAGATCTATTGGGGTATTTCTATTTAATATTAATATATATCAGGTAAAAAAATTTTAAATAGCAATAACAGTAGCTCCAACCAACTGCTGAATCTATTCAATATACATCATTAAGCACAATGCCTACTTTGATGGTGTTTCTCCCTAATATGTGTGTGTGTGTGTGTGTGTGTGTGTGTGTGTGTGTGTGTGTCTGCAGTCTAAGGATCATAGTTCCATGGATTTGTAGAGGTATAGCCATTTTGACATCTGGGGATTGTGTAGCAAGCATATTAAATTACACTCTTAGACTTAATAGCATTCTAGAATAAAAGAAGAATATTTGAATTTATCATTGAGGGGAACTCTACCATCTTAGAGGGTAGAACATCTATAACTGAGTTGCCGGAGGTGTAAAGAAGTTAAATGACCTGGCCAGGGTCACACAACTAATAAAATACAGAAATTGAATGAAAATCTTTCTTCATTTCAAAGCCAATCCACTATCCACTCAACACTATTTTTTTTCTTTTATATTATGTTGAAATGAAAAAGAAATAACTGTAGGCATATGTTCTGGCTAAGAATTCAGTCAACCCATGTTCATATGTGTGTAATAAATGACCTGAATATAGGTTTAAGGCCAATACACCATGCAATAATAGTGAGGCTCTCATTAAATAATAGTTTGATCACAGAGAGCCAAAATAGTGAGATCATTGGGGTCCTTGACACAGACAGTAGTAAATTGCCTTGTATCAAATAGGAGTTAAGATTAGAAGGGATCATAAAGATAATGGAGTTCAAGCTCTGTATTTTGCATAAAAACATGAGAAGCAGAAAAAGGAAAGTGTCTTGTCCAAGATCATAAGATATGTAATAACTATAACCAGGTAATTCTGATTCTTGAAGGCGCACACACACACACACACACACACACACACACACACTCACACACACACACACACCACCTCTTCATCCCTTAAGGCACTGTCTTTCTTTTCTCTAGTCTCCATGATTTTAGTAGCTTGCATCTTTTAAGATCCAGTACTCCCAAACTTACAAATTTCAGTAAACTCAGTTATTTTGCTTTAATTATAATAAAATCAGTTATTATAATGACTAGCACTAGAAAGTGGCTAATAAATAATCATGGATTGAATTAATGAATGATAAATAAAGCAATAAATGAGACCAAACCTCTTTATCTCTAATTCATATATCTCTGTGATGTCTGTCCAAAAACATTTATTAAATGCTTATCATGTGCCAGGTACTGTGCTAAGCACTGGCAATACAAAAAGAGGCAAAAGACAATCTCTACACTCAAGGAATTCACAATATAATAATGGTTCCTATGTCCCTTTCCAGTTAGAGCTCATACTATCTGCATTCACACATTTTTGCTCCAGTCAAAAGCAACACAATTACAGAGGTCCATAGAAGGTATGCTATTTCTGGAGGACAAGTTAGTATTTTTCTTCTATCTCCAGTAAATTGTATATATTATTTGCTGAATTTAACCTAATTTCTCAAGCATGATTTCTCATTTTGGTAAATACACCTTAATTGTCCCTTCTTCCTGGAACAGTCTTCATTCCCACCTCCACCTCCATCAGCTCAAGTTCTATCCACTTCAATTCCCTGAGCTCAAAGTGACCTCTCCATCCTCAGAACTACCATGATATTGTGGACATTTCTTTTTATGTTACTTAAGTACTAGATGTTTCTAAATAGGACTATATGGGATGGTGGAGACAATTTGATTGAAATTCAATATATAGTTATTAAACAGCTACTATGCACTTAATAATTCAGTTGGCCATTGTGCTAGAAGCTGGGAATAAATGATAATATTGAAATAGTCCCTTCCCTTAGAGAGCTTACATTCTACTATGTAAATGGATAAATGCATAAATACATAAAAAAGATAATTTGAAGAGGCAGAGCTTATAAAGAACTGAATGCTTCAAAAAAGATTTTGTATAGAAGATGAAGTCTGAGTTTTGACTCAAAAAGACTAAGGAATTTAAGGAGTAGAGATGAAAAAAGCTGCCTATTGGGCATCTCCATGTGGCTTTTTCAAACCCAACATGTATGTTTCAACATGTCAAAAGTGGAACTCAATATCTCAAATCCCAATCCTTTCTCTCCTCCAGTATTTTCTATTTCCAATATCCTTCAAGTCACCCAGATTCATCATATTTGCATCCTCCTCTGCTCTTGCTTTTCCCTGTCTCCTCTTTCATTGCCATTTAGTTGCCAAGTCTTATAATCTATTTGTCCAACATCTCTCAAGAACATTACTTTCTCTGCACTCACATTGCCTCTCTCCTAGTTCAGTCTCTCATTACCTTTTATCAAGATTGTAGTAGTCTCTTAAATGTCCCACAACATCTACTCACTTTTCTATCCATTCCTGATAAATTAATATTACTAAATCATGTCACACACACATACTGACTTACTTTAAAAAATTCAGTGGCTTCTTTTTAATAAATAAATATATGACTAAATGAATGAATGAAAGAAAACAAAAACCTAGCATTCAAAGGCATTCCTAACATGTATGGCTTCCACCTACTTTTTCAGTCTTAGTTCATATTCCTCACCTTCACACTATCTATGTGACTCTGAGTAAGTTACTTAGTCCTTTAAAAGGATGTTGATGCCTTCGAGGCACAGACTATATTTGCCTTCTTATAACACAAGGTACCACTATATAACAAAAAATGGAATCACTAAAAATTTAAAAGAGGTCTAGGCTTTCTACTGGACCTAGAGCAAGGGTCTTTACTTTTTCTAATAGATCATGAGAGTATATTAACCCAGGATTTCAGCTGTGTCAGAAGTTAGAGGCAATGGAGACTAGGAAAGGAGGGGCAGTGGGGATCCAACTCAGTGAGTCCAGATATACAATGTCCTGAACCAAGATGTTTTGCCCATTTTAAAAATGGGCTTAGTGAGACCAGTTGAGCACTACACTCAGAAGAGATGCTATGGCAAGTAAAAAAACAGTACAAGAACATCCCCAGGAAATAGCAAGGATCCCATAGCACCAGATATGGAAGTTGCTCCTCTGGGCAGATTCCTAATATGTGCTTCATATATATGACTTCTATCCTTATTCACTTTTCCCTCCAATCATATATCAATTTCTGGTATAGTATGCCCCAGATTTATTGAGTTAGATGGAATGCTCTATTATGAGGCCTGATTTGCTATTTAATTAAATTCCTTTTCTTTGTTTCCTCTGATTGACAGTTTAAAAAATAGAAATATCATCAAAAGCTAATGAATTTTTGTGTGGAGTAAATAAGCATCCATTCATTTAAACATGAAATGACTATTCTGAGGACTAAATATGTGAGTGGCATGTCCAGAGATGCTAAGATTTTATCACTAGCACTTTATTCACTTTGTTGTTTTTTTTTTGTCTAAAGTTGTGGCATCAATAGATGCATAGAACTCTCAATGAGAAAACGGCCACTAAAAATGAAGGTTTGTACCTGCCCTGCAACCTAGAGGTTTAAAGAGTTTCCAGAGATCCTGAGAAGTTGTGATTTGCCCAGGGGTCACACAACATGTATATATCATAGGGGGAACCTGACCCAATTCTTCCTAATTCCAATGATATTTATCCACTCACAATGTCATATTGATGTTTAATACTTACATATAGTAAGCATTTTAAAAGGCTTTTAGCAAAGGTAGAATGACTTGTTTTTACAAAAATATTTATTGCAGCTCTCTTTGTGAGATTGGAAATTGAGGACTTCTTCATCAATTGGGGAATGGCTGAACAAGTTGTGATATATGATAATTATGAACAGCTATTGTGCTCTAAGAAATGACAAGCAGAGTGATTTCAGAAAAATCTGAAAAGTAGAACCAGAAGGGCATCATCCATAGTAATAGTAATATTTCTTGATGAACTTCCATGAATGATCTATTTATTCTCAGCAATACTGTAATCCAAGACAATCCCAGAGACTCACAATAAAAAAATGTCATTTGCCTTCTGAGAAAAACTGGAGTCTGAATGCAGACTGAAATATTTCTCTTCTTCCCCCTCCTCCTTCTTTTCATTTGAGAACTCTTTCACAAAATGACTTATGTGGAAAAATGTTTTATATTTACATTACATAATTATATATGTAAAATCTATATCAGAATACTTGCCACCTCCAGGAGGGTAGAGGGTAGAGAAGGGAGGAATAAGGGTGAAAAGGAGCGAGAAATTTGGAACTCAAAATTTTAATAATGAATGTTTTTTAAATGGTTTTATATATAATGGGGAAATAAAATATTATATTTAAAAAGTTTTGGGATTAAATTTAGTACATTCTAAAAATGGAGGGAAAATTATGTGAAGGCAAAGAGACAGTGAATAGAACCCTAAATTCAGAGACCAGCTAGTGTATGTCTGGTTTAACAGGAACATAGAATGGGTGAAAGAGAATAATATGAAATATGCGTGGAAAGATAGATGGAAGTCTGACTGTAGATGATTTAAAAACCTAGGCAGAAGGGGAGGAAATAAGAGAGAAAGGAAAGGAAAAAAAAAGGAGGAAAGAAGAGGGAGAAGAAGACGGAAGAGGAAGAAATAAGGGAAAGGATGGAAGGAAGTAAGGAAGCAAGGAAGGAAGGAGAAGGAAGGAAGGAAGGAAGGAAGGAAGGAAGGAAGGAAGGAAGGAAGGAAGGAAGGAAGGAAGGAAGGAAGGAAGGAAGGAAGGAAGGAAGGAAGGAAGGAAGGAAGGAAGGAAGGAAGGAAGGAAGGAAGGAAGGAAGGAAGGAAGGAAGGAAGGAAGGAAGGAAAAGTGTGAGAGAGGGAAGGAGAGAGGAAAAAAGAAAGAAAGGGAGAGAGGTAGGGAGGGAGGTAAAGAGGGAGGAAGGAAAAGAAACAGTTCAGCAAAATTAAATATATCAACCAAATCTTATAGTATATGTAATATACTGTATTCTACTATACTGCGCAGTATATACAGAGTATATGTTAAATAGTATATTTTACATTCATAGTCCTACACTTATACAAAGAAAGAAATGCATTTTTCATATCTTCAGGGAAAAATTTGGTCATTATCATTTCACAGTGTTGAGTTTCATGTTTTATTCTCTTCATTTACCTTTTATTTGCACAAGATGGATAGGCATCCAACAATGAGACTAAATATATCATTAGAAGGAATCCCCAAATCTACAAGCTCACAAATCAACTCAAATATGTGTGTGTACTTTTCTGGTTCTGTTTACTTTTCATCAGTTCATATAATTCTTCCCATGCTTCTCTGAATTCTTCATATTCAATGTTTCTAACAGCACAATACTGACATTCCATTATACTCACATGCCAAAATTTATTTAAACATTTCCAAGTTGATGGGTATTTACATGATTTCCAGTTCCTTAATAAAATAAAAAATTACTTCTATGAATATTTGTTGTATGAGTGTCCCATGCGCTATTAAAATTAGCCCTATAAACTAGTCAAAGTTAGGATATTTATGACTAATAAAAGGTTAATATTTTGCTACTCTGAATAAAATTTACATTTTAAGGATTTTGGGGGGGGATCACTAATATAAAGTTTTCTAATTCTTTGTCAGGAATAATATAGAGAATTGGAGGGAGAAATTTGGGATAGGCAGAGGGATGTAAAGAAAGGGGATTTACTTCTTATTCTTTCTGTGCATCAGGCTGTCCACTTTCTAATGCATGCTCCATCAACTGCAAAGATGTTTATCAGCTACATTTTACCCATCATCAAAACAGACACTGTCAAACCACCAGGCATTAGAGAATGGGCCCTTGTGACTGACTGGTATCAGCCCCTCACACAGCTCCACAGCTGACAAGCTCAGAACAAACAGCCAGTGATTACTGGAAACTGATGGTATCAGACCAATGAATTATTCAGCAACTTTTCAAAGTCACAGCTTTGATTGTCTGGAAGGGAAGATCACCCAGGTGAAGGTACAATGGCTTTATTAGCATCGGAGGGTGGAGACCTGGCTTGGCTTGAATTCTGTTTTGTTTTGAAAATAGGAGACTCCCAGACAGAGGTGTGAAAAATTAATGCTGTCCTTTGAATAAAATTCCTTGTTAGACAGATCAAGCACTGTGATTTCTGTGGCAGGGTCATGGAGCACAAGGAAACATTACACTTCTTGCATCTGCCCAGGGAAACCTTGTCTTGCATCACAGAGTTTGCAGGCTAGAAGAGGCCTTGGGGATCAACTAGTCCAATCCCATGTCGACTATTTATTGTTTGTTGGCTTTTTTTTTTTAAGCATCTGACTGGGTAACACTCAATGCATTCTTAAAGGTTTTCAAGGTTTTCACTAGATAAAATGGCTTAAAAATTCACTAGATAAAATGGTTTCAACAGATATGCTCAATCATGAAAATCTCTTTGATTGTTGAGAGCACAGTAGGACCTCATTTTACAGAACTGATACATAACAAGACCCTTCCTATAAATTGAAAATGTTGGAAATATTGTAGAATAGCAAAGCCTATTATGTAATGAATAACTTCTTATCACAAACATACCTATGCACTTTGTCACCTTTCTTAGGCTTATCAGAGCTACCAGCATCACTATTCTTGTCCTTTGGGGCTATTATTAATAACTAAATAGCAATAATTTTTTAAAAGGGTGGGGAGTACTGCTATGAGAGGACAGGACTTGGTACAAGTAAGAACTCCAGGCAAAAACTGATGAGGGAGTAAATGGTTAGCTCAAAGCAATGTAATGGTTCACACTAATGCTTCTCAGAGTGAGAATGAGCATGATTGGGCAAACTGCTGGGACACACTCAGCTTGGGAAAATGGAATGGATTTAGCATACAATTAAAAAATTTAATTTACATATTTTTCTTTCCTTTTTTTTGGATTCTTTGACACCACAAAAAGTGCTGCTATAAATAATTTTGTACATATTGGTCCTTCCTTTTTTCTTGATCTTTTTGGGTTATAGATCTCCCCACAGTACGGCTGTGTTAAAGGGTATGAATAGTTTTAGTATCTAGTTCTCCTCTTAGATACTTAGAAGAAACTTAACAAGTTTAATACTATTGAAAGGAAAATTATTTTCTCAACTTTCATCCTGATTAAGAGGCAAAATTCTGGACAGAGAATTAAAAGGAATTTATTAAAAGTACATCAAGGGAGCAACACATTGACTCACTGATCACTGGAGAAAAGAAAGGTTTTCAATATGGCGGAAACTTTTATTGATCACTTTGGGAATAAGATAGAAAGAACTCTGCTAGGTCAATGTCAGTAAAAGGGAATGGGCCATTGTGGCTCAGCACCACCCCAATTTCCATTAGGTCAGGGCTAACTAGTAGGAGATGACCTGGTAACATTAAAGGGTGATCTGGCACATGATAGATACCAGGTAATACAGAAAACTGGATAACACCTCCCCTAGAACTAAGGACAATGGGCCATTGGGATCAGTATAAAAAATTTTCTTTTAAACCCTTACTTTCCATCTTGGAATCAATGCTGTTTATTGGTTCCAAGGCAGACGAGTAGTAAGGGCTAGGCAATGGGGGTTAAGTGACTTGCCCAGGGTCACACATCTGGGAAGTGTCTGAGGCCAGATTTGAACCTAGGACCTCCCATCTATAGGCCTGGCTCTCAATCCACTGAGCTCCCCAGCTGCCCCTTGGTCAATATAAATTTCAAGAATACTCTACCATAGCATTAATAAATCTTTTTAAATCCTTTATTCCTTATTCTGCCCTAATATAAACCCTACTTGAATTTAAGGCTCACTTCAAGAGCCATGTATGTCTACATGAGTTTTTTAAAGATCTCCAGAGTTATCCTTCCCTTAAGTTAGTCAGTCAATAAAATTTATTAAATACCCACTATATGGCAAACTAAGTACTATATATATCAGAAGTAAAAGATACTCTATGCCTTCAAGGAGTTCACAGTCCAACTGGAGATAAGAAGCAAATAAATAATACAAACAAAGTGTATACTAGATGAATGGGGAATAATTAAAAGATGAAAAAAACTAGAATTAAAGAGGGGTCCAGAGACATTTCCTGGGGAAGATGGGTTTTGGAATTGGATTTAAAGGAAGCCAGGGAAGCCAGTAAGTGATGAGAAGGGAGAGCATTCAAAGAATTAGGAATCTTTAGAGAAAATGCCAGGAGCTAAGAAATGGAGTGTCACTAAATGAACATCCTAATGCAAATACCAAAAACATAGAAATAGGTTCTGATCAAGGACACATGTAATACCCAATGAAATTGCATGTCAGCTGTGGGGAGGGTGGGGAGAAGGGAGGAAAATAATGTGATTCTTATAACCAAGGAATAATGTTCTAAATTGACTAAATAAATTAATTAAAAAAATAAAAAAATAGAAAGCATGGAAAAAAAGAAAGAAATATCATATATATGGAATGTGTAAAATTTAAATTAATATTGAATAACTCCAAGTATTATATTTTATAAGATTTATTAATAATTGCTTGAAGTAGAGGAAATAAAAATACAAAAGTAAAGCCTGAGAGAAGAGAAGTTTTCCTGACCACAATAGCAGGAGAAGAGAGCAAGAGACAGGGTTACAGGAACTTTATCTCCAAAAGATAAGGATGTAATGTGAGGATGAAAGTGGGATTTTGGGAAATGGAGTCTTGGGGTACAAAATTCTAATTACACAAATGCTTAATGGAATTTATTGAGTAGTGGAAGGAAGGGTGAAACCGAAATCAAAACTGCTTTCTACTTTTTTGTTGTTTAGACATACGAGTCACATCTAATTTTATGTACGCCCATTTGAAGTTTTCTTGGCAGAGATATTGGAGTAGTTTGCTGTTTCCTTGTCCAGCTCATTTTACAAATAAGGAGATTGAGACAGAGTTAAAAAAAATTGTTGAGGATCACACAGCTAGCTAGTAAGTGTCTAAGGCCAAATTTGAACTCAGGTCTTCCTGATTCCACTGTACTACCCAGCTGCCCATCCTTGTACATGGGTTTCCCAAATAGCATACAAGAACCCTGAAGTTAGGAGTTGATTGCCCAATTCCTAAAACATAGCAGGCCCTTAAAAATGCTTATTTAATTGAATTATACTTATGTAGAATTTCCCATAAACCCTCCAAAATGAAACACTAAGTTCAATGGAAAACTCTCCTGATTTTTTTAATATCTTAAGGGTACCTACACATGCATCTGTCTTCTTTCATTCCCATATATAACCAGTCTAGCCTTTACAAACTGGATGGTTTATAAATTAGATTTTTTATCCAGTGTGTTTTCCTATTGTTGATGTCTAGACTAAACTCTCAAAAGACCATGGATTCCACCGAAGAGATATTGGAGGACTTCATCATTGGAATACTTTTGTATGTAGTCTGCAGAGAATATCTCTCATGATCCTGGCAAATACCATAGATATTTGTGACTAATAAAACTCTTACATAAATGATTGTTGGGTTTTGTGCATGCCTGGATTTGGGGAGGTCATAATACTAAGCATCAAATCTAATTTCTTGGGATGATAAATGGTGAAGCTATGGGAAATCAATTTGACTCCATCCAGAACCAAAGGTACACCCTAGAATTTTTGAGACTGTTTTATTGTTGATTTGTTTTTCTTTCATTTGAAGAGAGGAAAAAATCAAAACTGCAAGAAAACCCTTTCCAGTTCAGTGAGAGAGCCTGTTAATGGGCTTCTGGCTAATCTAGTATTGATGTAACCTTTCTTAGTGTGCGAGAGTAATAATGGCCAAGACAACTCAATTTCATGGCTAGGACACTAAGTAGTCTCCAGAGATGAGTAAACCTCAAAAGATTTAATGTTGGAGTCCAGACTGGATAAGGAGCCAACATTTCTAATGTTCATTTAAAGCTAAGCAGACCTCCCCTAACCTCAAGACTATAAATTAGTTCTTGAACCACCCAATTGGCTGCAAGCATCAATGGATGAGGCCTGGGGATGAAACTTCCTTTGGCGATCATTAGACATAATTGAGAATGAGTAGCAATTGCAGTAGCCTAATGTTTCTACAGATGGTAGGTGTGATCATAAAGCTTATATGGGGGAAGGAGGAGATGAGTAGACTAGCTTAACACTTTTGAAAAGGGAGGACAATATTTAAAGTGAATTTCCTCAAACTGGTCAAGTTGATCAGTGATGATTCTGCCTTTTCTCAACCAGCCCCTTCTTCCCTAATGACTGAACCATGTGCCTTTTGACCAAATATTCCCAGAAAGCACTCTAAGGATTCAGAGAGCTCCATTATGCTGCTAGCACGATCTGATGATGGGAGCTAAGGCCATTTTGAAGGCCACACATTGCCAGCTCTGGGGGAACCATGGAAAAAGATTTTCATTTTTCTTCTATTTACTGTACAAAATTAGATGGCTTGTAATTTAAATTATGTTAATTACCCACTTCCCCATTTAAAACTTCAAAAAGTCTGATTGCCTGTGGAGCGGGGAAACTATAATGAGCTGGTGTCTGCCAAACTGAGCAATAATGATTTCAAGGTCATGGTCTGGCAGAATGCTAAAGAGAAAATGGCTGGTGAATATCAAAGACGTGGAGGACAACCCTTTATCCTATGGATTGGGTGAAATTCTGATAACTTCAAGAATGCCTTTAAATAGCTTTGAAAAAAGTGAAATCATATATTTTTATCAGAACGACATCTCAAATCTGATTTTGTAGAATGTTACAGAGAAACTGCGTGATATAGTTGAAAGTATAGTGAACTTAGTTTGATGGACATAGGTTCAAACTATATGTGTCTGAAGATAACAGGCATACCCTTGGACACATCAATTAGCATTTCTGTGTCTCAAATTATGGTTTGAAAAATGAAGGGATACAGCTAGATGATCTTTACTCCAATTCACATCCTTCAGTTATTTGTTCATTTTTTCAGTGATGTCCAACTAGTCATTATTCCATTTGGGGATTTCTTAGCAAAGATACTGATATGGTTTGCCGTTTCTTTCTCCAGTTCATTTTATAGATGAGAAAATCAAGGCAAATGGTGTTAAGTGACTTGCCCAGGATCACACAGCTAGGAAATGTCTGAGTCCAGGTTTGAATTCAGGAAAATGAGTCTTCTATACTCTAGACCCAGAACTCTATTCACTGTACCATTTGGCTGCCAGTCAGGTAGATCTGGATTTGAACACAGCCTCAGAAACTTCCTAGCTATGTCAATTTGGGCAAACCATTTAACCTCTGCTTTAGTTTCCTCAACTGCAAAATGGGAAGAATAATAATAACAGAGACTAACTTGCAGGATTGCTCTGATGACCTAATGAGATAATATTTGTAAAGTGCCTTGCAATACTTAAAATGCTATAGAAACCTTAGTTCTCGCTGTTATTACTGTTTTTATATATTCAATGTTTAATATTCTCTGTGTGTTTTTGTGTCTGCTATTTTTCTCAAATAGAATTTGAACACTTTAAGGATGGAGAGAGTTTAAATTTTGTCCTTTATATCTCCAATACCTAGCATATTATATTGAATATACTTGGTGTTTAGTAAATACTGGTTGTTTAAAGAAATAAATGCTCACTTATTCTCATAGATTCTTTAGTTCAATAAGAACTTTTGAGTATATATTTAAAAGCATTTAAATGTCAATTGACTTAAGTCTATGTTATGAAATGCAAAGCATCTGTGGCCTTTTTTCACTTCATATTCTAATTTAATCATGAATATTGATACCTTGATGAAAAAAATCAAATTTTATTAAATCAACTGTGATTATGTCCATGTGAAAATTACCATTATGAAGCAGGATTACAACACATTTATAATGCATAGTCTCAAATGGTTGCCTGAGAATCATAAAAGTTAAGAGATTTGTTCATACTTAAGCAGTTCACAAGTGTCAGGGAGAAGCCTGGTTGACCTTTCTCCACATTCAGCCTTTCTTGAGTATTATTTAAACAAAATAAATAACCAATATTTATAAGAGTCTATGTAGAACTCTGGTTCATTTTAATTGTTATTCTTTGTATGAAGAGTGAATCAAACTTTCCTTATCTATCAATCAGCAAATTTTAAATTGACCAATCAAAAAGTTAAGCACCCCTACTTAATGCTAAGTAAGAGAATTCATAAGTCACTTGCTAGTTTTGTGGGTGACAACTCCAGAGGCCATTGCCAACCCCCTCGGGCAGTGGTAGGCAAATTGAAAGACTGTGATTGGTTCCCATATGGTAGAGGTAGGGACAGGAAGTGATGTAGAAATAGAACTATAAAAAGTCCTGAACTTCCTGTCCAAAGGAATTTGGTTCTTGGGAACTTGGCTTTTTGGAACTCAATTTCTCCTTCGGAGTTATTTAGGACTTCTCCTTTGGACTTGTAAAGATTAAAATTAATATAAAATAACTCCAAGTATTATATTTAATACCATTTATTAAAATCAACTTAGAGCAAGGGGAAAGTAAAAGCCAGAGAAACCGAGCCAGCTACTACTTTCTTCCTCCACACCAGTCCAGGAAGAGAGAGTTTGCCCAGGATTGAGAGAGAGAGAGAGAGAGAGAGAGAGAGAGAGAGAGAGAGAGAGAGAGAGAGAGAGAGCCCATGTGGCCAAAACTGAAACTGAATACCAAATTAACATAAATGACGCATATACACAGAAAGGGATAATGGAATTATGGAAAATGTAGTTTGGGGCACACATTCTAAATAACACAGACTGCTTCTTTGGAGGTGGCTTCTTGAGACTTCATGCCGGTGGGCTGGACTGAAGGAGGAGATGCTTTCCCTGGATCCTGTGTTGGATTGCTGGGTGAGTAGCCGGTTTTCTTTTCCTTGCTTCTGGAGAGATTGGTTTCAGAGAGACTTCCTTTCCTGGAGGTAGCTGCATTGGTGGAACCCTTGCTGAAGACACCACTGGGTCCTCTGGCTGAAGGTTACCCAGCCCTGCTGGGGCTGAGTCATACACCAGAGCAACATTTAGGGTGATAGGCTAGACATTTCTCTAACCCCTTCTAACATTTTTCCACTTTCATTCTTTCCACTTCTTTGTAAGTAAAGCTATTAAAAGTCATTTTGACTTAAACTACAATATTTTTAAATTGGTGACCTCAATATTACTTTAGAACTTTTATATTAGCATAAAACCCTAAATTTTTATATTCTTACATTTGATAAAAATATTCAAATGAATAATTTCACAGCTCTGTAAAATTAATGAACATAGACATCCTCTACATCTAATCAGACAGACATTTGATGGAAATTTTTGAGATAGTGATACATGATAGGGATTCTTTGTTTCATTAAGTCCACCTGTCCATGATTATAAGAGAATGTGTGGCAATGTTATAATTGAGTAAATAAAAACCATTAAATAACAGACTCTTTCTATGTATTCCTAAATATGTTCTACAAAAGATTCTAACAAGCAATATTTTTCCAAAAGTAAGATGATTAGTTTTCAATAATCAATATCCTTTCTACACAAGTGAAATCCAGAGAAGCATAATTAATTGGATAATTTATTCACACCTCTTTCCTCACCTCTGTCCCGCTGATTAAACATGGAACCATAAGCTCCTCCATTCAAGAAGGGAAAGGATAGGCATTTTATTCTCTATCCTGCTCCACTCATTTTGGACTCCTTTAACTTCTCCACCATGCCCCCTCAGCAAGTAATTCTTCTCATACCCCCTTTTCAGCTTTCTTTTGTGTACTATCTTTCCTCATTAAATTGTATGCTCCTTGAAGTCAGAGACTCTCTTTTTCATATTTGTAACCCCATTTGTTAGCAATTGCCTATCACATAGTAAGTGCTTAATAAATGTTTATCTAAATAAAAAAATAAAATCATTAACCTGATAATACATTTGTTACATGATTTGAGTGGTATGCTCTGAGTATTAAGGGAGGAAGTCTTTGAGGGACCATAATATCAATGCCATATACAAACTAAATGTGAATCAATAGGAATTCAGTCAGATCTATCTTATGCAGAAGGAGAAATTAAGTTGACATATTAAGAAATGTCATTTTAGGGGGATTTTTGCCTTTGGCAATGAATTGGTTCTCACAATTCCAGGCTCCAATTCAGTGATAAGACAGCCAAAGCATACTGTCTTCATCCTCTTCCAAATGCCTAATAAATATATCAAACACCACTGCTTCCTATCTCAACCCCAGGATCACCCTTCTATTAACCTTTCTCCTTTCAAAATCCCACACTCATTTCTAGAAGCTTAACCGGTTTTTAATCTATGTCAAAATGGTGCCTTTCCTCCCAATGTTATTTATTTTCCTAATGACTTCACTTATATGATTCCTTATCAAAAACTTTTTAAGAACTCTTGTTAAATTACACTCAAAAAGTGTCTTTATCTGATATTTTATTCATGTTTCTGAAAAATTCAGACAGGTTAGGAAAGCAGTCACAGATGTTCCACCTCCCCGGCTTATGCTTAGTCAAGAACTGCACCTTTCTATCAATAAACTTAGAGCCCTAAAAACCTTTGTTGACTCCCCATCTTTGAAAAAAATTAATGGAGATACCTAGCATATGATTTCTGAAATTTCCTTCTAGGAGGACAAACATCACAGAGGACTTTCCATTATTTAAATCAGTTGGTTTTCAAGAGTCCCCATATCACTTCATTTTTTTTTCAATTTTTCCTTTCCTTTCAGAACACAGATGAATAGCCTCAAGGCTCAGGTATTTGCTGAGCTTGAATAAAGATCTGTTTTTTGTTTTTTTTTCTCTTCTAAACTGCATTTTCTAGTAAGGAACTGCTTTCCTGTTTCCCATCAAAAGTGCCCCAGTTGTTAGAAGCATTTCAGATGCATACTTAAGATTTACTCAAATCTACCACTACTGTGATGATCTTGCTGAACTAGTCTTACACTTGCAACAGTCTCTTCCTCACTCATCAAAAAATAATTTTAATTATTTAGCAAGATTGTGTAAATTTCTATTTCCTGTCTAATTTAGTGGTGTGATTTCCTTTGAAATCAGATATTAACTTTCCCTGCTTATTATAGGGGATATCTGTATAAGATCTTTATTCTTAAGCAAAGTAATATAGAACAAAGTCAATATAAATATCAAATAGAATACTTTGAAGAGACAGAAAAAAAGAACTAGAAATGTGATTTAGTTATGGAAACTTGTAAATATCTCTTGAAGTGATTGAATGGTCTCTCATTGGAACAAGTATCCATAGCATTGCCACAAACAATCATCTACATTCTGACAATATATTTTTGTTCATTACGCACACTATTCTCTCCTTAGTGATGGTTATTCACAATGCCAACAGATAAGTGAGATGTAAATGAAATCCATGAATGCCAAATAAGCCTCAGGAAGATTTATTTTCAAGGCAATATGTCATTGTGGATGGAATCATGGTGTTTGGCATGAGGAAAAACCTGGATTTCTATCCTTCTAATACTAGTGGTTGCTTTTTGTTGTTTTTTGTTGTTTTTGTTTTTACCTTGAGTCTCAGTTTCCACATCTACAAGATTAGATTGGTCCCAATACCTTTAGTCCCTTCTCATAGGGTTGTCTTGAGGCTTAAAATAAGATACCCTATATTAAGGGCTTTCTTTTTCTTTTTACACCTTTACCTTCTGTCTTAATATCAGTTCTAAGAAAGAACGACAAGGACTAGGTAATTGGAGTGAAGTGATTTGCCCAGTGTCTGAGGTTATATTTGAACCCAGGTCACTCCAACATCAGACATAGTTTTCTATCCAATGACCTATCTAGCTGCCACTCTAAAGGGCTTTATTATTAAATCTAATTGTAACCCAAAACTATTGATGACTGATAGTGTTAGAACCTTCCAGGTATTGGCCACAGCAGTATATTGAAGGGAAATGTCACAAAATACACATTTTTTGAGATTCTTTTCAATGAGGACCATGAAATACTCCAGAAGAAATCATTAGTTCAATACTGTAAACATAAATGTATCATGAATTGAGATTATCAGGCACATAAAAAAATGGAAAATTCTTAGCTCAGTACAAACATGTAAATCTGACAAAAATGGCTCCCATAAAATGTTAACAGAATCCTCCATAATAATTAAAATATAAGATATAACTATCACCTGCCAGTCAGTCAACATGTATTTTTTTTTGTGCTCAATAGGTGTGGTTAAACACTGTCCTAGGCTAAATAGAATTTTCTTGGAACAAGGATATATGGATTTCCAACTGCTATCACCGAAAGCCAAAGGAAAAAAAGAGAAAAGAAAAAGATTGCTTGCCACATAGCTCAGCAAGAGAAAATTGACTTTATATTCACTTTTATCAAGGAAGAGAGGAAAGAGGGAGAGACAGAGATGGAGACAGACAGACAGACAGACTGCTTATTTTTCTCCTCTCTCCAACCAGAAAGGGAGACAGACCAAAGGAAATATCCCAAGAGATACAAGTCAAAGTCATAGATATTAATGCTGATCAAATTAGATAACCTGATACTAGTCATTTTTTCTTGCCAGAATCCAAGGCAACTATTAATGTCCTTTTCTGAGGATAAATCAAAATTATATCTACCTGAATAAGAATCTACTTACTATGTTTGACAGCTGGTCATACTTTGATCAAAAAGAAAAAGAAAAAACTCAACATTGATGATATTTCATCTTATTTTGGTTTGGTTCTAATCACTCAAAAGGTTTTTTCCTCTCAATTTCAATCTTAAATCAGATTCTAGAACTTTCAATCTGCTTGGTGAGGTCAAACAGAACAAGTCTCATCCCTCCTCAACATGACAACCCTTTGAAATACTTGAAGACAGTTAACATGCTCCATAATACATGTTCTTCTTCAGGATACCCATCCCTTCTGTCCTTCATCTGATCCTCATATGCCATGATCTTGAGGCCCTTTAAAATACTGATTGCCCTTTTCTGTCTCCAGCTTATTATCTATATCCTCTCTGAAATGATGCAGTCGAAACTATACAATACTCCAAACCAATGAAGAATGGGCCAGGACTGTAAGCTCTCTGATCCTGGAAATTATGACTCTGTTAACAAAACCTTTTTGGCTACTATGTCATGGCTTGGAGAGCTCCAAAATTCCCAGGTCATTTTCAGAGGCACATTCTTCCTCCATATCTTTGTACTTGTGAAGCTGGCTTTTTTTAAATTAAATTTTCAACTATTATATTTCATCATTTTCAATTCAGCTTATTGTTGTACTATATCAGACTCTGTGGATCTTCCCTCTGTAAGTCAATTTTAGGGCAAGCTAGGTAGCACAATGGATAGATTTCCAGGTCTACAATCTGGAGAACCTGGGTTCAAATCTGATCTCAGACACTTCCTACCTGTGTTACCCTGGGCAAATCACTTAACTCTGTTTGCCTAGCCCTTGCCTTTCTGTCTTAGAGTTGTTACAAAGAAAGTAAGAATTTTAATATATATATTATACATATATACCAATGTTAGAAAGTGTTTTAATATATGCATACATACATGTATATATACCATGTTAGAAAGTAAGTTTTAATATGTGTTCATATATATATTAATGTTAGACTAGTTGACATCATCCATAGATGAGAGAAAGATGGCATCTATGCTTTTACTTAAACTGTTGACCCAAATATCAAAGATCAGAAGGTCAAACATAAAATTTGAGGGACAGTGTAACTAGAACTCTTCTGAGTTGGCAATTTTAATTTGTAATTAAAATTTTTAACTAACCTATTATAAATTTCCTAATTTGGAATGTCCTAATTCCTAAACCCAATTCCAAAATTCCAAACCTGATTCTAAACCCCAAGTACTTCCTTTTATACTTTATCCCCTGAGTGATGAAATAGTTTATCCAGAATTTGAATATTGGAACATATAGCCAGTTTCAACTCAATATAACCTTGCTATTATAGAATTCATATCTTTCTTTCCTAGAAGGATGCCATTAGTAATTTTTTCAACTGTTTTGCTAAAAATCCAAGTTCTCTTCAGAATTCTCTTGATTTGCACCAGTCTACTCTCTACAAAAAGGAAAGAAAGTTATTCAATTATGACCCAGTGGATGAAGTTCTTTCACTCTACTATCTGCAATTCAATAGCTATATGTATTCTCACCATTCCTTTAATAATACATTCTAGTCTCTTGCCAGAAATCATATTTGAGCTTGTTAGAATATCGCTTGCAACCTCAATGTTCTTTCATTTTAGAAAATGTGAATATCACTTGACCTTATCCATTCTCATGCTCCTCTCTAGTTCCTAGAATCTTACAGAGATTACTGTCAGTGGTACAGCAATCACATCTGCCACCCCTTTCATTGCCCAAAGATGCAGCTCATCTGGGTCTAGAGACAGTCATCAGAGAACCAAACTTCTTGTGGGTTGGTATCAACTCTCTTTTATAACTGTATTTCTTCTGTTCTTTCCAATACAAAAAAAAACCAAAACATTCTTTCTAAGAAAGAAAATAAAAGTAAGAGATGAGCAGCCCTTCCATCTCATGATAATAAGTTTTCCTCATGCATCTAATCTGAGCAGTATTAGGGTGTTCAACCTCTCTTTCATTCTCTTTTCCCTAAAATACCTTAAAGAACACCCATCCCATCCTCATCCATGGGGCCCCAGAAATCTATACTGGGTTCTTTACAGATAAAGAAACCAAGACACACAGGACTTAAGTGACATATGTAAGATTGCATAGGCTAAAATCACAGAACCAGTATTCAAAACCCCCTTGTGATTCCAAACCCCAAGTTCTTCCTTTTACACTAGGATATTCTGATCATATGAGAAATTTGTCCTCAAAAATTGCTCTTCAGTTGATCAGGAACCACAGGGGAGGATTGAAGGGTTGTCCTTTGTTCTTCAAAGACGAAATAGGAAAAGCTCCTAGAAACAGCTCTTCCTCCCTCTCCTTGGGTAGGACCAAATGATCCAAACAGCAGTCCAAGACCTAGACCAAGGATCAAGTGACAGTTGTCTATCAGTTAACCCTTCTTTCTCTCCCCCTAGTTTCTAGAATACTTTCTCCAAAATTCTTTGGCATATGCCAAATTTCCATCTTATGAGTCTCTAATTTCCCTATTACATTATCTCCTGAGTGATGAAATAGCTTTTCCAGAATTACAAATATTAAGTGATAGAATTTGAAAATGAATTCAGGTTTTCTAACTTCAGATAGAGTACTCATCCCACAATCCTCTGCTGCTTTCCAAAAATTATATCTATGTGAGATATTTGACCATAGTGAGTGATCCATTTTTGCCTTTGATTTCTAGCCTGGAGCAGTTGAATAATAAAAGCTTGTTGATTGACTGATGATTGGTCTAGCTATTATTCTCCAAAATCTTTGACCCAGGGCCTTTAGACAAGGCGCAATAAAGAGAGGTCTATGATTCATGATCATCCTTCCCATTCATCTAGTGTAACCTAACTAACCACCACAGTAGAAAGGAGCATCTAGTCAAGAGAGTAATGCTGTAAGCATCTCTGTACCAGGGGTGCTCTGAATAATTTTTTGACAAGACTACACAAGTATGCTTTTCCTGCCTTTTCTGGGCAAGCAGGATACACTTCAAAGCAAATCTGTGATGGACAGCTAGGTAGTATAGTGGACAGAGTTCTAGTCCTGGTGTCTAGAGAACCTGGGCTCAAATCTGGCCTCAGACACTTCCTTGCTACATGTCCCTAGGCAAATCACTTAACCCCATTTGCCTCACCTTTGACCTTCTGTATTAAAATTCTTACTAAGACAAAAAATAAGGCACTTTGTTTTTAAACTAATCTATGGACTAATGGACAAATACATGCTTGCCTCGGTCATTAGCTTCAGAGATTTCTACAGGAAATTGCATTTGCTGACATGTTTTATCAACAGGAAGACAGAAATAATAGTTTGGATATGAGTTTTCCCTTGAAGGAATGAAAACTTCCAGTAAGTAGTATGGTGAGAAGAGCACTGACACTGGAATCTGGAAGACCCAAGTTCAAATCTTACATCTAATACAACCCATCTGTTTTATTATAAAAAATTCATTTAAGTTTCCTGAGTTTCCGTTTCTTGATCTGTAAAATGAGGGCACTGTACTCTATGAATTCCATGATTCATTCTGTCTCTAAACCTATGATTCAATAAAAAGACTACTGGGATATATCCAGTTTGTGTTGATTAATGTTCAAGAAAAAAATAATTAATATCACCTTGCCATAGGAAGTAAAATTGAAAGGGTCCTTGAGCTTGAGTCAGGAGATCTTGGTTTTCAGATCTTGCCCTTGCCCCTTTTAAATCCTCAGTTCCATAAAATGAGGTTGTTGGATTGAATGATCCCTAAGGCTTCTTCTAGTGTTCTGTTCTATGGCAAATCATCTCAGCTTGCAATATTTATTTACTGGATGTTCAATAAGTTCTTCCATTGAAGTCTCCTGATGCTTCTGATGTAATGGTGACCCTTGCTTATACAAAACAATGTTAGTGGAACACCAGCAGAGTCAAATCCCACCTCTGGGAAATGTTCAAGCATTGTCTGATATCAAAATTAAATTTATATCTCTAATAATAAAAATATTTAAAAATAAAAATAGTTTAGGAGGTTTATTAAGGATCATTAGTGTAAAGGGTGAAATTATGGTTGAGACTGAAAAAAATCTAAATTTAAGCGGTCGCCAAGGGAAATCCCAAATAATAAAATACCCAAGTCAGCTGCCAAATTTTATGGTGATTTAATTGATAGTGGAGAAGATTAAGAAGAAGGAAGAAGAAGGAGGAGTAGGTTTTTTTCTCTCCCTCTGATTAGTATCAGGAGTGAGATCAGGAGATAAGGGAGTAAGGGTTTGGAGTATGAAGGAGGAAGGAATCAGCCTGACCTCCAAAGGGGCTCAGCTAAGATGCCCAAACCTGAAATCAGCTCCAGGGCAAAACTCACCACCCAACACTCCAAGATGTCAGAAAGCTTAGCACGCTGCCAGTCAGTCATCTCTCCAGGGAAAGTGAAAGAGGCAGGAAGTGATGTGCCTTATATGGACGTTTTTACATTGTTTTTCTGCATCTTATCTGTACCAATGAGAACTTAGCTTGACTTAGAACAGCCCAGAGGTCTGTCCTTTTTTTGCACATGTCTGTTGAAGGCTATCTCCTCAGAGAATTAAATCTTGAGTTTGATGCAGACCTTTTAAAATCTTGTTAAACTGAGTAGGGTGGAAAATTTAGAATTTCCAAGACATGATTCTGTTATTCCAAGTATCTCCACTGTTGTTGATCAGGAAATAGCTAAATCAGATCTTCTAAAGAATGGTCTGATTAGGGTGGAATAGTTTTAAAATTCACATTAGAAATCAAGGAATGAAGGGGATACAAATAGAAAACCACATGCCCATGGCTGATTAGCCCATTTGATATCCCCATGCTTAGCTTACCATCATACTGCTGACACTATATCATGCAAGAAGAGAGGATATGGGAGGTGTTAATGCCAGTTAAATACCAATAATGTGATCTCACCAACATGGAGCCACAGGAAGGTTATAGGGAATTCTGGGAAATACCAAGGACTTCTGGGGAATAAAGTCTAAGGTTCAAAATCTCCATTTACACTGGCAATGGATAATGGACTGCATGTCTGTTGGCCAAGCTCACACTTGAGAGGTCACACATTGATTTTAGAAGATAACCATTTTTTCAGGTGATAGCAGCTGCTAAAGACTATCTACTAAGTAATAAAAGGGTTTGAGATATTTCAGTATTAGAAGTGTTCACATCAAGAAAAGTATAGATCCTTCAAGAACTGAGAGCAATAAATTAATCTCAGGATGGGCATAACTATAAAGCTGAGGTGTATGAAAACTCAGACTTTGGGAAACAGTGTGGTACCTTGGCAAGAGTGCTTAGAATGACAAAATCTAAGACTCCCAGTCACTTACTAGTCGTATGATGATGGGCAAGTCACACATCTCTCTAACCTTCAATTTTCTTTTTTGCAAAATAAAAGGGTTGGACTATATGGGGTCTGGGATTACTTTCTGTTCTAAATTCATGGTCTTAGGACCCCTGGGTTCTTTCTAATTCTACCTCTAACAAACCTATGATCCCATGATTGACAATCCCAAGAACAACAATAAAATTTGGATTTTTTACTGGTCAAAAGCACTCCTTCACAAAGTGTTGTTGACAGAAATTCTTTTGAATCCTCAAAGTTCCAGAGTGGCTCTCACATTTCTTATTATCAGCACCCCTTTCATGCCTAGATATTAAATAATTTAAAGAGTTTCTATATATATGAATTATATCTAAAATTTTAGCTAATTGGAAATTTTAAAAAATATTATTGTGAAAACCTAGGCCTATCATGCCATAGGAAATGACAAGGTCAGTGCCAAAAATCCTGGAAAAAAAAATTATATGGTGTTTTGCAAAGTGAAGGAAACAAAACCAGAAGAATATTGCAGCCAGTGTGAAGATGGGATTAACTCTCCCCTGCCTACTTTTAGATTTAATCACCAGAAGGGTTCCTTAAGTGAGGGGAGGTCTGCAACCAATGTGCTAACCTGGGTGATGACTCAGAAACAACTGATTGCACCCTGGGCAGTCCTAAGAAAATTCTAAAACTGTGATTGGTCATTTAAATCCTACACCAGTAACAATAATGTATGATGATTGGCTCTGAATGGTTTAACTAGGGTCCAGGACAGCTCTAAGGGATTCATGATGAAAGAGGATGTTCATCATCATAGATAGAACAGAAGGAGTCCAAATGCTGGTTGAAACATACTATTCTTCACTTCATTTCCTCCACTAGTTTTTCTTTAGTGGAAGCAATATGTGTCTTGTTTCACAACATGAAGAATAGAGAAATATGTGTTATAGAATAATAGATGTATAACCTATGTCATAATACCTGTCTTATTAGGGAAGAGGGAAAGTGTGGAAGGAAGGGAGAGAACACGAATTGCAAAATGTCTGAAATTATTTCTTTTAAATTGTGTCAATACATAATCTGGAAAAAAATAAAAATTTTAAAAACTTAATTAAAAAAAATAAGTTAATAAGTACCCAGGCCAAATTTGGGGAACCACTACACTAGAAAAATATGAGTTATTCTTACTGTATGTTGAGCTCTTCGTATATGTATATAGGACAGGATATAATTAAACACCTTACATGTGGACAATACACATTCTCCAACCTGGCAGTCACAAAAGTTTCATCAATCAGGAGGCTTAATTTGCTTGGCTTGTTAGCATTCTATCACAGACATAAAGAGATTGTGAGCAGTTGGAGGGGGACACAGAGAGAGATTCAATTCCATTTACCTGGTAGTCTTGGCCACCAAGTTATTTACACCTCAATTACAAAGTATATGCATGTGTATTCCAGTCTAATTTTAGAGCTGGCAGAGACCATGGAGAGTATGTGAATCTGAAGTTGGCTGTAAACACATAGATTCCCAGTCAATATGGATTTTACTCATTTCTATAGACTTGTTCATCTGGAAAGTGTCAAAATTGGCCTCGTAGAAAGCAACATTGTCAATAAAATGAAAGTTAATTCTTGAGATTTTCCTCATCTGTATACAAGTTTATTCTCTTTAAAATTGTGAGTTTCTTGAGGTCAGTGACTGTTTTTTAGATTTGTGACTTTCAACTATCCTTAAAAGTCTTTCACCATCCAGTGTATATGTGATTTTATACTTATGGTTACAAAATGATTTTACCCCTCTTATATCCCATTTCTTAAAAAATATGATCTGGGCTCCATACCTCAATAGCGATACCTCAGATATCTTTCTGCCCACAGCATCTCACATTTATGCAATATTTTAAAGCTTCCAAAGTACTTCACATGCATTATTTAAATGGGAAGAGTTGCTCATCCTTCATTTTCCAAGAGATCAATGATATCACAGGGTGAAATCCTGGAGTGGCATGAATTGGATTTAATGAAGTCCAGTGGATTTGGAGTCAGGAATGTAGTATAAACCCTTATTCTATTATCTGACTATCTCTGTGACTTCATGCAAATCATGTAATCTCTTTGGACCTCAGATCCTTACCCGGAGTTGGTTAGATTAGATAATAACTAATGTCTCTTCAAGTTAAAAATATAAATTCTTCTAAATAGTCCTTAAAAGCAGAAAAGAGAAGTATCATTATCCCTATTTTGTAGATAAGGAAACTAAGGTTATGTCACTTCCCAATAATTGTAGAACTGGTTGCTATCACTGGGGATACAAAGGAGGTAAAAAAAATGGTCCCACCTCTCCGGTAATTGCCAGTCTAAGGGTTTTTCCTTCTTAATTCCTTGTACCAAATCAGTATATATATATATATATATATATATATATATACATACACACACATATATATGTATATATGTACACACACAGACATACATACATATTTTTGTATATAATATATATAGTATTTATGGTTTTGTACCTATATGTTTGTGCATCTCAATTGTACAGATATTATGGAAGTGGTATTAACAAGATTATATATATGTACATATATATATATATTACACATATGGTATATATATATATATATAATATTTGTGTGTCTACCTGCATGCACTTTGACTACATTAAATTTAAAAATTTCTGCATAAACAAAAACAATGTAACCAAGAATAAAAGACAACAAACTGGGAAAAAATATTAATAGCAAATGTCTCTAACAAAGCTTCTTTTCTCAACCATATTAAGAACTGTGTAAAATCTATAAGAATCCAAAGTGTTTCCCAAATAACAAATGGCCAAAGGATATGAATAGGCAATTTTCAGATGAAGAAACTAAAACTATCTTTAGTCATATGAAGAATGCTCCAAATCACTATTTGTTAGAGAAATATAAATTAAAACATATATAAGGTACCACCTCACACCCATCAGACTTGATAAAATGACAGGAAAAAAAAGAAAATAATAAATATTGGAGAGCATGTAGAAAAATTGAGAGACCAATATACTGCTAGTGGAGCCATAAGCTTAACCATTCCAGAGAGCAATCTGGAACCATAACCAAAGAGCCATCAAAGTGTACATACTCTTTAGTGCAGTACTACCACTACTAGGTCTATAGGGAAAGACATTAATATAGCAAATAAGAATCTACCTGTATAAAAATATTTAATTAGTTTTTGTTTTTTTGTTTTGTTTTGTGGTGGCAAAGAATGGGAAACTGAAAGGATGTTCATCATTTGGGTAATGACTGAACAAGTTGTGGTATATACTTGTAATGGAATACTATTGGGTCATAAGAAATTACAGACAAAATTATCACAGAAAAACCTGGAAAGATTTATATGAAGTATATGTAAGTGAAGTGAGCAGAATCAGCAGAACATTGTACACAGTAACAACAATAATGTATGATGAATAACTGGAAATGACAATTATTATCACAAGGGAAGGATCTAGAACAACTCAAAAATGGTCAATATATATTTTAAAAAAGGACAAACAGTCTGAATGAGAATTTAAACATATTATTCTTTACTTATTTCATTCATGAATTTCTATCTAGTGTAAGCAATATGTGTCTTCTTTCATAACATGAGAAACAGGGAAACCTGTATTCTATGATACTACATGTACAACATATCATATTAATTGACTTCTTGGGAAGTGGGGAAAAGTGGAAGGAAGAAAGGGAATATAAAATGCAAAATATAATAAATAAATGTTAAGAAAATGTATTGGTTTGTAATCGGGAAAAAAATTAAATTTTAAACTTTTTTTTAAATGTTGTGATCAGACAGCAAGCATTTGTAAGTACTTATGATGTTCCAGGTAATTTAGTTTTCTGCAACTGAGATTTTTCTTTGCAGTTGATCTGAATCTTATCTTTCAGTGTTCAAATTTGGGTTCCAAACAATGAGGTTTACAAAACTAGGTTCATATACTCAGAGTTGAAAGAGAATATGGAAGCCATCTAGTTTAACCCCCTTCATGTTGCAAAAGAGTAACCTGAAGCCCAAAAAAGGTTAATGGACTTATCCAAGGTCACACAAATGATAAGTGGTAGAGATATTCTAACATCTGTATTTTGGAATGAGCTCATGTAATTTCTGATAAGTGGCTAATTAAAAAATTAATAACATTATTTGCCATGAATCAAGGAACCAAATTAATGACCAAAAGAACCATTTTTGGTCCTTTAGTTTTAGTGTTTTTTTATATGCCATCTTAGTAAAATCCAGAGGTTATTCTCATACATTACATGTAGGTCTTTGGAAATACCAGTTCTCAGTCATTGATAACAGAGACTGATACAACAGAACAAAGAAATTGTAGCAGTCAGTTGAACAAACAGTTGCCCTCTCTCCCAAAATGACTTTGCATTTAATCTGTTTATACTAATGTGTGTATACATTGTCATCCTCATTAAAATGTAAGTTTCTTAAAGTCAGTCTTTTTCATTTTTTGTGTTTGTATATCCATGTACAAATCTGTGTATACATGTGTGTGTGTGTGTGTGTGTGTATACATGAATTTGTTTTGGGAAGAGCTTATTTCTTACGAAAGTTCTTTCACCCAAAGAAGGAAAATGTGGAGAGAAAATGGATTTTTGTCCTTTAAAAATATTTTTTATTTTAAAAATAAATGTGTGTTATTGGTTAATCAGAACTCCAACATAATAGTTTTATTTGACATTTCATTTTTCATTCATTTTATTAATATGTTGGTTATGCAAATCTTCAAAAAATGCTTGTTACATACAAAATATGATTATGACAATGGGAAAAGATGGAAATGAAAGGCATAAGGATGCTATTTGTGAACAAGTAAGTGGGGACTCAGAGGCTCATTTTGTTGGTCTCATTGGCACCAAGTTAGTCAAACCTCAAATAGACAATGTAGAAACAGTGCTTAGATGAGGTAGAGATTTTGATATTGGGATCCTAGTCAAGGTAAGAGAATCCATTGACTTTCCCACTCTATGTTCTAACCTTCCAAGTGAATTAAACAAATGGTCAGTTGGTACTCTCTCTCAGCAAATGCCTGTCAGGAATGCTTGTGTTTTTTAAAAAAAAGGAAAGATAACTCAAAGGAATCATTTTTAATAAAGTGAGAAGGAAGGAAGGAAGGAAGGAAGGAAGGAAGGAAGGAAGGAAGGAAGGAAGGAAGGAAGGAAGGAAGGAAGGAAGGAAGGAAGGAAGGAAGGAAGGAAGGAAGGAAAAACAAGCATTCTAGGCTGACACCACACCTTTTGTTCTCATCTACAAATATGAGGACAGGACAATGTCTATTAATATTAAAAGAAAGCTCTATCAGTGGAAGAATTCTGATTGTACCAAATATAGCCTGAATTTCCATTAAAGAACAGGGAATTATCACTCTTAATTAAGTATCCAAAACTACTTAGATAATACATCTCTGAAACAAAGGAGTCCTGGCTTATATTCATGTTAAATTAAAAATTCTACCTTCAAAGCAGTGGTCTATTTGTGGAATATGTAAATACTGACAAGAACTAGATGGCGAAGGAATGTGCTCTTTTATGTCCCGATTCAGATAGCTAGAGAGTGTAAATTTTCAAACATGAAAATATCAAGGAAATATGATCTGGGAGCATCTTATAAGATAACAAGAAAAAAAAAGTTGGAAATGAATCCTGTTTGGCTTTATTGTAGAATACACAAATGTGATTCATTATCGTTATTATTCAGGATAAGTAAAAGCTACCAGTTATGGTTATCAATATCAATGGTAAATTCTCAGTTGAAGCACAGAAATTCATTTAACAAAGATTTCAACTGACTCAAATTTAAGTTTACAGTATAGGGCCTCAATGACTTCTGTAAGGTTTACAAATGACTAACATTTGTGATTTTTGCATTTTTTAAATTCCATGACTAGCTGCTAAGCCTGATAAGAACTTATCAAAGAAAGAGGAGGTTCATCAGCTAGTCCTATATCAGTCAAATTCCCATCCAATATTATTTAAAACTTATTTACAAACTTCTGTTGGTAACCTAAGTAAAAGTCTATTTTAGATTGGATATTGCGTGGGCATCTCAGATTCAATATGGTTAAAATAAAACTCATCCACCACCCCCATCCACCCACTTCTGATCTTCCCTATTTCTGTTTAAGGTACCAGCATTCTTCTAGAAAAAAACAAATTTGCAATCTTGGTATTATCCTCAATTTCTCACTCTCACCTACTACATATTCAAGAATTTATGGAATCATATCAGTTTTACTTTCAGATCTCTAAAATCACTATTATCCAATTTTCTCCATACACACAGACATCTTCCTAGTTCAGACCCATAGAATCACTTGCCCAGACTATAGATGGATGAATAAATAAATAAACAAAGCATTTATCATTGTAATAGTGTCCTAAATGTTTTTGGTGACTCAAGGTTCCTTTCCCCCACCCCTCTAAAAAATCCATCATCAACACAGTTACTATTGATTTTCTTAAAGTGCAGGGCTGACCATATCACTCCCTTACTCATTAAACTCCAGTGACTTCTTATCACCTTTAAAATCAAATACAAATCCCTGTTTGGTATGCAAACCTCTTCAAAATACCCTCCCTTTCCAGCTTTATTACATCTAACTTCCTTTCTTGGACACTATAGTCTAAGTCAGTGATGGAGTGCTGCCCACCCCACCCCCCAGACCAAGTGCTGTGTCCACCCCACCACCAAGTGCCATGCTTGCCCTTCTCCCTCTTACCCCACACAGGGAAGGGAGAAAAAGCTCCCATTGGGCTGTTGAGAGAAGGGTGGGTGATGTGAAAATATGTCATCAGGCATGGTGAGGAGGAGGAAGAGAACAGCTCTGCCAGATTCCCTGTGACTTTCTAGTAATGAACTTTGGTGGGGGGAGGGTGGCCACGTGCCCACAGAGAGTGCTCTGAGTGCCATCTTTGGCATCTGTACCATAGGTTCACCATCACTGGTCTAAGACATCCTTTCTTCTTCTGATGAATGACACTACATTTTATCTCCATATCTTTACCCTGACTGTCCATAATCTTTTCAGCTCCAGATTTAGAATTCCTTCAAAATTTAACTCATGTCATTTTCCTTATGAATGCTTTCCTGACCCTTAGCTGCTAGTGCCTTCCTCCCATATTACCTTATATAAAGACTTTTCCAAACCTAAAGCAGTATATAAATATTATTTTGCTTATAATTGTTATTATTATGTGACAATGCCATGTTTCTGTGCCAGCAGACTATTCTTTATGTTTACTAAGCTCTTCATCTTTTTTCCTCTTTTGGCCCAAATGGTCTGTAGTACACTCCATAACAATATCATCTTCCTTTCTTTCTCCTTTGATCTTAACCCAAGTATTTTCAATCATGTTTCCCCTCTGAAGTCCTTGAACTAGATCCTAAGAATAGCTCTTTAATGTACAATGCTACTCTACTTTTTTTATATATTCTGTTCCTTTTGAAAAAGGTACGGCCTTCTGAAGCCAGAAATCCCTAAAGGAACAACTCATGAAAGGTGTTGTTGTTCAGTCTTTCAGTCAGGTCTGACTCTTTGTGACCCCATGGATCATAACACATCAGGTCCTTCTATCCTTTACCATTTCTTGAAGCCTAGTAGACATTTTTTATCCTCTCACATCTCCTTTTCCTTTTGCCTTCCATTTTCCCCAACAGGATCTTTTCCAATGAGTTTTCTCATTATGTGGCCAAAGTATTTAAACATCAGCCTCAGTATTTAAACTTCAAGTGAGCAGTTGAATTAATTTCTTTAAGTGTTGACTATTTGATCTCTTTCCTAAGTGACTCTCAAAAGTCTTCTCCAGTACTAAAATTAGTAAGTGTTGATTATGCAGTGCTCAGCTTTCTTTATTGTCCCAACTCTCAGAGCCATATATTGCTACTGGGAAAACCATAGTATTGACTATATGACTTTGATCACCTAGGTGATATCTCCACATTTTAGTATACTGTCCATATTAGAATAGTTTTATATCCAAAGAAAAAGTGTCTTTTAATTTCATAGCTAGAGTCAATGTCTGCAGTCATCTTTGAGCCCAAGCATATAAATTCTGATGCCACTTTCATTTGTTCTCTCTCTATTGGCCCGGAAGTGGTGTGATCAGTTGCCAAGATCTTGGTATTTTTTATTTTAAAGCTCATAACCATCTTTTACACTCTCCTCTTTTACCCTCACCAAGAGGTTTCTTAAATTCTTCATCACTTTCTGCTATCACAGCGGTATCATCTGCATTATCTGATATTGTTAATATTTCTTCCTTACTTCCAACTGGTCTTTTGATTCATCCAGCTGATGTTTCTCACCATGTTCTCTGCATACGTTAAATAAACAAGGTGATAGTATATAGCTTTCTAGTATTTCTTTTCTTAATCCAATCAGTCTTGTTTGGTTCTAGCAATTGTTTCTTAACCCATATACAGGTTTCTCAGGAGACAAGTAAAAGGTTTGGTTACTTTCATCTCTTTGAGGATTTGCCACATTTTTGCAATTTGCACCATCAAAGGTTTTACTGTGATCCATGAAGTAGAAGTAGATTTTGTTTGTCTTTATTTATCTGGAATTCCTTTTGTTTTCACCATAATATAGCAAATATTGGCAATTTGGACTCTAGTTTCCCTACCTCTTTGAAAAAGAGCCTACTCTTCTGATAAATCTCAGTTCACATGTTGCTAAAATCTAAATTTCAGATTCTTAAGCATAACCTTGCTGGTGTATGAAATGAGTAAAATTGTTTGGTAATTTGGACATTCTTTGGCATTGCCCTTCCTTAGAACTGGAACATGAACAGATCTTTTATAATTCAATGGCCACTGTTGAGTTTTCCAAATTTGCTAGCATATTCAAGGCAATACTTTAACAGCAAAATGTTTTAGGATTTTGAATAGCTCTGTTGGAAGCCCATCACCTCCACTAGGCTTATTGTGTGTAATGCTTCACCAATGCTTCACAAAAGATAGGGAACAAGAACTACTGAAAGATATATACAGAGGTAAATCATAGAATTTTCTACTTTCTCCATCCTTTCTCTGCTGATAGCTAAGTGCAGTAAGCTTAGATGATTATGAAGAAGAGGAAAAGGACAGGGAAGAGCAGTAAAAGCCAGGCACTGTGATTAGTACTTTTTAAATATTTTATTTGATCACAAAAAATGATGCAGGAGATATTATTATCCTCATTTTATAGTTGGAGAAACTGACTCAGAAAACTGGTAAGTGACTTGCTCAAGGCCACACAGCTAGTAATTTCCTAAGGCCATTTTTGGAGGTCTTCCTGACTCCAAATTCAGAATATACCACCTATTTTCCTTATAGTCTCATGAATTTAGAGCTATCAGTGTTACTTCAAATGTCAACTAATCCCACCTCCTCATTATACAAAGGTGGAAAACTCAGGCCCAGATAGGTTAAGTGATTTTCCTAAGGTGACAAAAATTAAGGTAGAATTCAAATGAAAGTAATCAGACTGTTTCCATTACTCAGCACCAAATGAAACAGAACAGGATGGGATGAGATGGGATGGAAAAGTAAAGGGAAGAAAAGGAAGGGAGTGGTTGAAATTTAGATAAAAGAAATATAGAAAGCCATATTAAGAACAATCTCATTATAATTCATAACAATTGAGTCAAATGTGAAAAATGAACATTAAAATATGATGGAAAATATAAATGGACCTAAGTATAGAAGTCAAGTATTATTTTGTTTTATCTTTATTTTCTAAAAGAAATGTTAACCACATTGAATTAACAAACACAGGATTATGAAAAATGGTAGATCATAGGTAGAGATCAGGGAGAGACAATAATGGCCATCTGTTCCAATTCCTTTACTCTATGAATGAGAACAGATAGACCTAATAAGATGATCAGTCAGGAAGACCTGAATTTGAATGTAGCCTCTCTAGCTATTCCACCAAGTCATTTAACTTTGTTTGCCTCTATTTCTTCATTGGTAATAAAGGAGCCAGAGAAGGAAATAGCAAACTACTCCAGTAGCTTTGCCAAGAAAACCACAAAGGAGATCACAAAATGACTGAACAATAAATCTTTGGGGTGTATGTGATGTTCAGGAAGGATCTCTGATGAGAGGCCTTATTGAGACTTTTTCAGCTCTGCTTATCCATCATTGGTGTCCATCTTTCACCCAATCTGTGACTCCAAGAAGCTTTAGCATACCCAGTGGCCATATCCCTGGAAAACCTTCTTTGCAGATGGGTTTAATCAGGTTGAGGATATGCATAGATTTCAAAACATTAGGCAACTCATGAGAATGTCTACTCTAAGCCTGTGTACACTTGCCCTGGCAAAATGGGGAGGTGAGAATAATTTGTTCCAAAGTCTTAAAGGCTGCTGAAACATGAGCTGTGGGTTACCAAAAGCTTAGTAAGACATTGAAAACCACCCCAAATTGCATCCCAAGGCACTGCCCATCATCCTGATTTTGTCCTGCCAATGGACTTTGTTGGCACTGGAAAATAGAATAAAATTGATGATTTTGTGTAACTCTGACTCATTTAAATCTAATTCATACCCAAGTCATTACTCCATGATATAATTGGTCCTCTGTGAAAATGAAGGATGAACAACAACAATTTATTTTGTTAAATATTTCACATTTGCATTTTAATCTGTTTCTTCCATACTTAGAAGGGTTGTTAGCCATCTCTACTCTAGAAAAAACTTTATTCAATGGGTTCTCAAATCTATTTGTTTGTTATGTCCTATTATCTCAAAAGCTTTAGTCTAGATCTACCAAACACAAAGGGATATGAATAGTCTAGTAAATTCATCTTGCTTTTGATTTGAATGATTTGAAAAAATAATGTCAAGGTTTATCAGAGCATTGCCCAATGAATCTCTTTCTTTGTGCTCTGTGGTTTTGGTGTTGCAGACAGAAAACTCTGTTTAGAAGCCTGAGGTAAGAGGTGGAGCCAATTGGTGGAATAAAACAAAAAGCTGGAACCATTCTGAGAATTCTCTCAAACCAAGTTAAAATAATGCCTCCAAATGAATACTAGGGTGACAGAATCAACAAGGAGTCAGAGTGGCGTAACTCTCCTGCAGAAAACAACTTGAAAAGTCAGGAGAGAGTATAAAGAGCACAAACAGAAGTAAAACCACACACCAAAGAGAAAAAAACAACCAGCTCCTCAACTTATTGCTCTAGATATAGAAACTGGGCCCCAGGTAACTTCAAAACCCCAAGACCCTGCCTAAGAGCCAATAGCAGAGCACTCCATTCCCACACCTTGAAGTTCTAAACCATAGTACAAGCCTGAAGTAAAACCCCCAATCCTGATGCAAGGCCTTTCCCAGAGCCTGGCCTGTTCAAGCCTAAAGGGAGGATCAAAGCCATTGCCCTGGATTACAATAAGGCCCAAATTTCTATCTCAGAGCAGTATGCAGTGTACCCATCTGGTGTGAGCCCAGAGTGAGCTCTGAGTCCCTGCCCAAGTCTGAAATAAAGACATGAATTTCACTGAGGCCCCGAAACATGGGGAATGACAATCTGCAGTTCCTCCAACCTGTGTAAGCCCAGAGTGAGATCCAGAGCCTTTGCCCAGTACATTTCTTACAAAAAGACCAGACCTAAACAGAAAATTTGATGTCAAATACAGGACTCTAGAGAAGCATAAAAAGGTAAATAAGAAAGAGACAATTTAAGGAATTGAATAAGGTTGAATTGTTTATATTCCTACATGGAAAAATATTTATAACTCTTAAATTTTTTATCATCATGGTAGTTAGAAGGACTATACATAGAGAGAGTGTTTGGAGGTAAGTTATTTAGGATAATAGGCAAAAAAACAAGGTGTGAAGAAGAGGACTACACTGAAAGAAAAAGAAAAAGAAAAGAAATGAAAAAGGTAAAATCAGATAAATTAAATCGCCCACAGAGGCACCAAAAAAAATAATAATTACAGTGGTACAGTGGAGTAGAGGATGAGGATGATGACAGGAAATGCTTAACCCTTATTCTTTTCAGAACTAGTTCAGAGAGAAAAATAACAGCCATACCCATTGGAGTAAACAATTCTATCATACCCTTTAAAGAAGTAGGAGGGGAAATAAAATGGGGAGGGAGTAATATAAAACAGGGAGACTGGGGTAGGGTATTTAAAAACTAAACACTTGTGGAAAAGGACAAAATTAAAGTAGAGAAAAAGATCAGGAAGAAAAGAGAAAATAAGATGCAGGTAAATACACAGATATTTAACATAAATATGAATGTGAATGGTATAAACTTATCCAAAAATGGAAGTAGATAGTAGAATGGATTAAAAGTCAAAAATGTACAATATATTGTTTACAAGAAACACATTTGAGGCACAAAGTAATGGTAAGAAGATGGGGCATAATTTATGGTGATTCAGCTGAAGTAAAAAGAAGGAAGAGTATCAGTAATGATCTCAGACAAAGCTAAAGCAAAAATATATCTAATTAAAAGTTATAAAAAACCAAATTACATATTGATTAAAATGACAATGAAGTAAATAAATATATATGCATCAAATTGCATAGCATAGGTTCCAAAATGTTTAAAGAAATTAAATGTTAGGAGGAAATAGATAGTAAAACTATACTAGTGAGGGACCTCAGCATTCCTCTCTCACAACTAGATGAATCAAACCAAAAAATAAACCAAAAAAAGTAAAGGAAGTAAGGAAATCTTATAAAAGTTAGATTTGCTAAATCTCTGGAGAAAATTTAATGGGAATAAAAAACGGAACATACCTTCTTTATAGCAGTATATGGTGTAAACACAAAAATTGACCATGAACTAGGGCATAAAAACTTCACAACCAAATACAGAAAAGCAAAAATTACAAATGTTCCTTTTCAGATCAGAATGCAATAAAAATTATAATCAATAAGGTTCCATTCAAAGACAAATGAAAAATGAGGAGACAACATAACAATATTCATGAGATACAGCCAAAATAGTACTTAGGTGAACATTATATCTCTAAATACATGCTTACATCAATAAAATAGAGGGAAAGAAGATCAATTAATTGGGCATGCAAGTAAACAATAACAAATTAAAAATCCCTAATTAAAAACTAAGTTTGATATCCTAAAAATCAAATAAGAAATTAATAACATTTAAAGAACAATGAATCCCAACATTACATAAACTATTTGTCAAAATAGGCAAAGAAAGATCCTACAAAATTATCTTTATGACATAAATATAGTGCTGATACCTAAATCAGGAACTTCAAAAAAAGAAAGAAAATTACAGATCAATTTAATTTATGAATATTAATGCAATTATCTTAAATAAAATACTAGCAATGAGATTAAAGCAATATATAACAAGGATCATTTACTATGACCAGGTGGGATTTAAATGAGGAATGCAAGTCTATTTTAATATTGGCAAAATATCAGCATTATTGACAATATCAATAACAAAATGAACAGAAATCACATAATTATCCCAAAGATTCAGAAGAAGCCTTCAACAACAAAATACATTGATTACTATTTAAAAACAATAGAAAGCATCAGAATAAATGGATCTTTACTGAAAATTATAAGTAGTATCTACCTAAAATCATCAACAAGTGTCACTTGCAAGTTAGAAGTCTTCCAACAAGAAAGGGGGTGAAATAACAATGCTCTTATTTAATATTGTTCTAGAAATTATATCATTAGCTATGAGGAGAAAAATAATTTGAAGGAGTGAAAGTAGGCAATAAAGACACTAAACTATCACTCTTTGCAGACGATATGATGGCATACTTAGAAAATCAAATGAAAAACTAGTAGAAATAATTCATAACTTCAGCAAAGTTGCAGGATACAAAATAAACCCACATAAATCATCACCATTTCTATATATTAACAAAAATGTCCGCAAGAGATAGAAAGAGAAATTTCATTTAAAATAACTCTAGGGGGCATCTGGGTAGCTCAGTGGATTGAGAGCCAGGCCTAGAGATGGGAGGTCCTAGGTTCAAATCTGGCCTCAGACACATCCTAGCTGTGTGACCCTGGACAAGTCACTTAGCACCCATTGCCTAGCCCTTACCACTCTTCTGCCTTGGAACCAATACACAATATTAATTCTAAGATGGAAGGTAAGGGTTTTAAAAAAAAGTAACTCTAGACTACATAAAATACTTGGGAATCTACTTGCCACTATAAACACAGGAATTATATGAGTACAATTACAATACACTTCACACAAATAAAGTGAGATCTAAACAATTAGAAAAGCATTCATTGCTTATAGGTAGGCCAAGCTAATAAAATAAAAATAGCAATTCTACATAAATTAATTTACTTATTCAGCACCATACTAATCAAACTACCAAAAATATTTTCTAGAACTAGAAAACATTTAAAATTTATCTGGAACAACAAAAATCTAGAACAAGAAGGGAACTAACTGGGAAAAATGTGGACAGTGGCCTAGCAATACCATAACTCAAAATGTACTAGAAAGCAGTAATCATCAAAATAATCTGGTATTGGATAAAATAATAGAATGGTGGGTCAATGGAATAGATTAGGGATAAAAGATCTTTGCAATCTAATGTTTGGTAAACCCAATGATCCCAGATTTGGGGACAAGAATTTACTATTTGACAAAAACTGCTAGGAAAACTGGGAAACGGTACAGCAGGAACCAGGAATAGACCAATATCTCAAACCCTATAAGAACATAAGTTCAAAATGGGTATACAATTTAGACATAAAGGATAATATCATCAGTAAATCAGGGAAACATAGAATAGTTTACCTGGCAGATGTAGGAGGGAAGGGAAAATTTATTCCAAACAAGGGATAAAGGGCATTAAAAGATTTAAAATGAATACTTTTGACTAAATTTAATGTTAAAATATTTGCACAAACAAAACCAATTTAACCAATATTTGAAAGTGTAAGATCTAAATTAATGTCCAATATTTCAAGTATTATTATTTTTATAAAGTTTATTATCTGACAAAACAGAACCATGTGACTAAGTTTTCCACCTACTCAAAAATCCCTCCTCCACCAAAGCTGCAACAGGAAGTAAAGAACACTAGACAGAACTACATCCAATTTATATCCTGTCTACCACAGCACAGAATGACAGTGAGTGAGTATGGTGCAGGGAATTGTAGTTTTGCTGGGAATCATAGTTTCTTGGATAACATAAAAATTACACAATAAGAAACAACAAACTGGGAAAATTTTTATAACAAATTTCTCTGATAAAGGTCTCATCTCTCAGATATATAGAAAATGAAGCCAAATTTATAAGAACACAATCCACTCCCTGACAAATGCTCAAAGTATATGAATAAACAGTTTTCAGATGAAGAAATCAAAGCTACCAATAATTATATAAAAAAGATTTCCAAATCATTCTTGATTAGAGAAATGTAACTAAAACAACTGAGGTACAACCTCATACCTAGCAGATTGGCCAATATGACAGTAAAGGAAAGTAATAAATGCCGGAGGTGATGTGGCAAAGTAGGGACACTAATAATGCATTGCTGGTGGAGTTGTGAACTGATCCAACCATTCTGGAGGGCTATTTGGAACCATGACCAAAAGGCTTTAAAAGACTGCCTGCCCTTTGATCCAGCCATAGCACTGCTGGGTTTGTACCCCAAAGAGATAATAAGGAAAAAGACTTATGCAAAAATATTTATAACCATGCTCTTTGTTGTGTAAAAAAAAAATTGGAAAATGAGGGGATGCCCTTTGATTGGGGAATGGCTGAACAAATTGTGGTATATGTTGGTGATGGAATACTATTGTGCTCAAAGGAATAATAAAGTGGAGGAATTCCATGGAGACTGGAACAACCTCCAGGAAGTGATGCAGAGCGAGAGGAGCAGAACCAGGAGAACATTGTACACAGAGACTGATACACTGTGGTACAATAGAATGTAATGGACTTCTCTACTAGCAGCAATGCAGTGATCCAGGACAATCCTGAGGGACTTATGAGAAAGATGCTATCCACATCTAGAGGAAGAACCGTGGGAGTAGAAATGCAGGAGGAAAACATATAATCAATCACATAGCTTGATAAGGATAGGATCAGGGTTTGGGTGTTAAAAGATCACTCTACTACAAATATGAACAACATGGAAATGGGTTTTGAACAATGATATATGTATAATCTAGTGAAATTGCTTGTCAGCTCTGAGAGAGAGAGAAAGGAGGAAAGGTGGGAAAAATCATGAATCTTATAACCATGGAAAAATATTCTAAATAAATAAATAATTTTTAAACGAACAATATGAAAATATGTTTTGCATGCTAATGCATGTATAATCCAGATCAAATTGATTACCATCTCTGGGAAGGGGGAAGGAAAGAGAGAAAGAGTGACAACTGGGATCATATAACTTCAGAAAACTTATGTGGATAATTGTTATTACATTTAATTTGTAAAATAAAATATCTTTACAAAAAAAATAATAAGAGAAGCCTGAGGCAGCAGCTTACTAAACAATACCTAAAAAGTGTTACTTCAGCTTTCAGATTTCCTTAGCAGGAAGAGCACTAAGTGTATTTGACAGGTGATTAAAATAAATAACTGAATCCTATCATCTCTGGGGAGAGTCTGTCCAAAAGAGCATCATATTTTTTAAGGATGATGACTTGGAGTGAAATTCAGACCATAGTCAAAAGGTGAAAAACTATTTTTAAAAATATTATAAGGAGAAAGAAACACAGGTTGTACCAAAATTCAGGGGACCCTGATCCCAAGTACAGTCAGGCCCAGGCATGCTCTGGCATCAGTGTCAATGTCAGTGTGAGTGTCACCCTGCAACATCACCATGGAAGGAGGAGCTAGTGGAGTTTAAAAGGCAAGGGCAGGAAGGACAGAGCTTTTTTTTATTTCTTCTCTTGAACACACTGACTCCCTGGACTGGTGTTTGGCAAGGGGCAGTGCAGCATTGAAGGGCTAAAATCGGGGACCTGATCTTACCTTAAGTTAGAAAAGCTGAGACCTCTCTCTACTGCTAGCAATCTCTCTCTTTACTAAAAAAAATGCTTATAACACTGGTGCTGAGCCTCTAGACCACCTTTTATTTGTTACAAAAACAAAACATAATAATTTGATGCCTCAATTTTTTTTTCAGTACCAAAGTGGAGAGAAAATGGAAGTTCTTGAATAAGAAATATATGAAGGAATCATTAATATATAGTTTCTGAAGCCTTATTCTCTAGGAAAGAAGTAAGCTTATAAATTACAGAAAATTATTTTGATTTTTCTGAGAATCCATAAGTAAAACATGATTAATACTCTACTCTCAAATATAAACATCACTCATGTAAATACATATATATGTATTTATAAATGTATTTGTATGTGGATACAAGCAAAATAAACACTAACCTTCAACAAGTTCAATTAAGAAAATTGATACTGGAGAGAGGACTTGTGTTCAAACTGCCTATTAAGGCAGTTCATTGGCCTTACCCAAATTGCTTAACCTCCCTGTACCTCACTTCCCTCATCTGTACAATTTGAATAGTTATTTTCTGTTAAATCCCTTCTAGCTCTAAGTCCTGGTTCTGGGATGTCCAAGTATCTACACAGAGACTGCTAGGTTCTCACAAAGTTTTTGTAAATAGTGGAACAGCTATGTCCAAATTGTGTCATAGTTGGGAGTAGGATTTTATGAAATTCACAAATTCTTAATGTGTGAGTATACTAAGAGAAGGTTTTGGGGGAGCGATAATCATTCCCAAGAAGGAGAACATAAGTAGTTAATTCTAGATCCAAAGAAGACCCAATTTCTCTGTTTGGCAGGTCTGTCCCTTTAGCTCATCTATTAATAGGGGCTTAGGCATAAGTCTCTCAATGAGAAGATATTCAAAACATGATTCCAAGTTAATGGAAAAGAAAAGCTACCACAGATTAAAGATGCCTGAACTCAAGAGAGGACCTGGTTTGACCTATCTACAAAACTTGCAGTCCCCATAATATAATCAGAAAACTAGTCCATCAAATTCTAAACCTACCAAATTATTCAGCTTCTAGTGTCTGTGTCAAGTGTCTAGAAAAGGCAATAGAGAATAGCTACTTGAAAAAGGCAAGAGAATGTGGAATCGTTTCTCAGGGTGCAAAATATGAAATTCAGGGCCAATTATACTGGAAGGGAAATATTGAAGAATTCTTACTCACCAGAAATGTCACAGAAACAATATAAGATTGTCCAAGTTTGGTTGGTTGTTCCCTTCATTGCCCTACCCAGTCCCAATTTATAGGTAGTAATCCTGAGTGTAGTTGGGACTTGAACCCATCCCTTATCAACCCTCCTTTCCTCTCCATCTACATCTGACTCCTTTTTGCTGATTCCAGTTGAACCCTTACTTTGTATATGCCAAATAAAAATACTTGTGATATATAAAACATTGTGAAGAAAGGGGGAACTATTATTGGTTTAGACAAAGGCAAATGTCACTTAAAGAAAGTTTGAAGGAATTCTGCATATTTATGCTGGAGAATAGTAATATGATAGTTGTCCTTGAGTATGAAGGACTGTCTTGTAAAGAAGAGATTAGATTTGTTGTGTTTGGTCATTATAGGTACAAATAGAAGTAATGACTAGAAATTGCAAAAGAGAAAACAAGTTTGAAAAAAAAACTCCTAAATTTTAGATCTGTCCAATGCTGAAATGTGTTACCTTGAAAGGTTCTCTCTCCTTGGACATCTTCAAGAAAAGGTTAGATGATCACTTACCATAAAATGATATAGCAAGAATTCCCTTCATGTATGGGTTAGGCTAAGTAATCATTGAGGTCCCTTTCAACTTTCAAATTGTAGGATTCTGGGAATCCTACTTATATTTTTTGTGTCTCAATAACGTATGTCCAAATGAGATAGTTGTACTGGAATACTTCTAAGACTCCTTCCATCTCTAAGGTCACTATCTCATGATCCTTGAGTGCTTCATTATATGCATCAGAGAAGCTCTAGAGTCAGAACTGCTTGGGAATTAAAGTAATTCAGATATTTTATAGGGCAGAATGGGGTCCCTCTCCATATGGTTCCCCCCTCTGAGAGCAAAGTTAAGGAGGCAATAATTGGTTAGGAAACTAGAAGTTACAAACTTAGAATCCTCTAACCATAAAATGTCCAGATATTTGATATTTGTAGAAAAGAACGTGGTTAAAGGGAGGCAATAAAAGAGGGTAAAGGTACAGCTAAGTTATGGAGATTCCAAAGGATGGAGAAAAACTAGGTCAGATAAAGAGAGGTTTTGTTGTTATTTTGGTTTGGCTTGGTTTATTTTTTCTTCTCATCTACAACAGATACATATGTATACATACATACCAAATTCCAGATAATAAAATGTTCTGAAGAACAACTAACAATTTGAATGGCATTCATAATACAAAAAAATTTAAATAAGGTAGAATGACTTATCAAATTAAATAAGATGAATTTTAGAGGAAAGAAAAATAAAAGTCATTAATACATCTATCTTTGCCAAGCATGGCAACTAGACAGTGAACCAGGCCTGAAATTGAAGAGAATGAAAAATGAACTTAATGACCATTTGGAAATTTTAGATTATTTCCCAAGGTCCTAAAGTCCTCCTCCTCATCACTACACAAATGCCAAATCCATAAATTCAAATTAGTGTTCTTCTGGTGATGCTATATGATTGGAAGTCATAGAAGAGTACAGTTCCATAAGAATTAAGACTTTAAGATTAAAATTATAATTACAATATTAAAAGGGGAAAAATATATTATATAATATATATGTGAGCATCATATGTAAAATGCAGCACATGACCAATGGTGACTTGCATAAGTAGCATGAGAAATATCAACCAGGCAATGTAAGATGGAAAAATGGAAGTCTGCCAGTGGTACATCCTCTTTTGCAAACAAGGGATGAATGATGGATAGAATATGGTTACTACATCATTACATGTATCTTTAAGAGGTAGAGGAAGGTTTAAGCATGTCATGTATGTCTTCTTTGATTGATGTAGGAGAGAAAAATGAGGGTAGAAATGAATTTCCCAAGATGATATGAGAAGGCAAAGGTATGAATGCCAATTCTGCTTCTCGGTAACTCTGTAGTCTTATGCAAGGCATTCTGTCTAGACTTTAGCTCCTCATCTGCAAAACAAGGAGGTAGAATGATATTCCTCCATTGATATGTGGACATAACATTGAGAATTTAAACAATCATTAAAATACAAAAGCATTGAAATAAATTAAGATTCTACTATGAGATTCAAAATATTAAATTAGGTCAAAATGGGGATGAGTAGGATACATGATGCTTATATTTTATTTTTTTTAAATGGTTTCTGTCTATCTTGGAATTAGCACTGTGTAAAGATTCTAAAGTTGGAGCCATGAAGTATCTGAGTCCAAATTTGAAGCTAGGACCTCCCATCTCTAGGCCTGACTCTCAATCCACTGAGCTACCAAGCTGCCTCCTTCATTTTTTTTTTATTTTTAAGAAATAAAGGTTTGTGGATTTTTAATGGAATGAAAATTTAATATAATCCAACTGGATATCCCTTGGACCTACCCACCGTCTATCACTCACTCTTGTTAAAAAGTCAGTCTTACATTTCTCACTTCTCATATCCTTATTGGGGTACCATGTTTTCTACATTTCCCACAAATATTTTCATTCAAATTGTTGTCCTTTGGACTCTCTGATAATCTCTATTCTTTTATTTATATCTTAATAAAAGAGAAACCTGGGGCCTATTTGTCTAATCATCAAAAGTACATAAAACAGTAATGTGGGATGTAAAATATTCAGTGATTCCAGACAGAGACCAATTCAAATTTTTGACCTTATTCCTAACAGTCCTATCCATCACTGGGTCAAAGATGTCACCTTCTTGACCATCTTACATAAATAAGGCTTGACTCTCTAATGAGGAATTAAAATACAATTACTCCTCAGGCAAGTACAATCTAAGCCAATGTTTTATAACACCTTGACTCAAGTCATAATTTAGGTTGACATCTTTTTCATAAAAGAAGATTTACATGTCCTCAGATACCGCTAACCTTTTCAGAGGGTGACAGGTATACCTCATATATTTAAGCAATTACCAGCCATATCTCCTCAATGATGAGATGTCAAAAACAACATATATACTATATCTATGCACCCCAAGAGATACACAGAACAGTTTTTATCTGGTTCCCCTGATTTTTTTTATTTATCCTGTGGAGCTATATGCTACAGTTAGCTAACTTATTTCAAAGGTTTTATTTATGCCACTAATATATATATACATTCATTCAATCATATAAATCCACATTCATTAAGCACATACAATATTCAAAGTGTTGTGCATGGTATTAGAGATACAAAGACTCAGTGGATCAGACTCTGCCTTCAAAGAGTTTGTATTCTATTGTAGGAAGCAAATATATACACATAAAATTAGATACAAAGCAATTTGATGGGCAAAGGGAGAGGGAGAAAGAAAAAAGCACTAACAAATTAAGGCAGGGGAGCAGAAAGCACCCAAACAATGCTTCCAAAGAGAGTTAAGAATTCAACCAACCAAAACTCACAAGTCAGGCAAGTCAGCCAAATTACAACAGTGGTACACCCTAAAGAAAAGAAGAAGCATATATTAGGCAAGTCAAACCGCTAACTACATTTACCACCATATCTTTCATGCCTTGATGAAGACAGCCCAGGATCCAGAACCCAAGAGAATTAAGTAGGGGTATCTTGGCTTTTGGAGGTGTAAACTCCTGTAGTAAATAGTTTGTGGACTTCCCTTACTTTGGGGTTAAGTATGGGTGTATTAGCTTTTTTTGATAAAATCAAAAGTAGACAAAGGAAAAGTTAATCCTGTTTTCACACCACCAAAGTCACTGGCATCAGTATCAGAAATCTGATTTCATCTGTGGAAATGACTTTTTAAAAATTCAACTTTTACATACCAATACAAGTTTTAATAATCATTTTTTGACATTTTGTTATTCATCTTCTATCCTTCCTTCCCACTTCTCCCCCTTCCCCAAGAGAGCAAGTAATATGATCTACGTTGTACAAGTTTTATTATACAATACACATTTCCATGTTTATTATGTTGTGAAAGAAGACACATTGCTTACAGTAGAGAAAAAAATTGTTGAGGAAATAAAGTAAAGAATATTATGCTTCAATCTGCATTCAGAATGTCTGTTGTTCTATGTTGGTGGATTATCTTTTCCATATTTCCTTTGGAATAGCTTGCATCACTAAAAATACACTAATTCATGTACAATTGATGATTAATAAAATGACTTCTTTAAAGTGGCATTAACATCAGCTTTGCTACTGTACCCAGAGAATCATGGGACATCTGATTTCCATCTGATTTTGGAGCTGAAATCTTTCATATATGTTTTGTCTTCTAATAGAATGAGAGCTTCTTGACAACAGAGACTATCTTACTTTTCTATTCAGATCCCCAGCACTGATTGGAATGCTTCACAAAATTTTAAATGCTTAACAAAATTATCTCTACCAAGTAATCATTAATATTTTAATTCCCAAATCTGATGGTTGTTTCTTGATGCTCATTGTTCTTGACCTCTCTGTAGTCAATGACACTGTCAATCATCATTTCTTCTTGATGTTCTCTAGTTTTTAGTGACATTACCCTCTCCTCATTCTCTTCCTACCTACCTGAGCATTTCCGCTTAATCTTATTTGTTAGAAATCTATCTAGATCATATATCTGGGGCCATGGGGGTCCCAAATGTCTTTTTCCTAGTTCCCTTTATCTTCTCCTTCTATACTATTTCACTAGATGATTTTATCAACTTCCATGGATTCAACTATCATCTCTGATGATTCTCAAATCTTCTTATGCTGTCACAGTCTCTCTGCTGAACTCCAGACACACATCCCCATCTGCCTATTGGATATTTTATATTAGAAGTCCCATAAACATCTTAAATTCAACATGTTCAAAACTGAACTCCAATCTCTCTTACCCCCCACATACAACCTGTTGCCAATATCTCTCAAGTTTACCTTCATAGAATCTCCTGTATATGCCCCCTTCTCTCCTCTGACACTATCACCACTCTGGTATTGGTCCTTATTACTTCATGCCTCAATTATAGCAATAATCTGTTGATTTTTTTCTCTTTGCTGTAAGTATCTTCCTAGTCTGGTTCATCCTTGACCCAGGTTAACCCTATTCAGCAAACTCTTTGGCACCATATTACATGAGGATCATATATAAAATCCGCTATCATTCAAAGCCCTTCATAAACTGTCTCCCTCTCCATTTCTAGACTTCTTAACCTTATCCCTTCATACCACAACAGTCCATTCTTCTGTGATTGGTGACCCTGACCTCCTAGCTGTCCCTCAGACAAGATATTTGATAGCCCAAATCTGAATATTTTTACTGGTTGATCCCCTTCACAATTTCTAGAATGCTTTCCCTCCTCATCTCCACTTCTTGACTTTCCTGGATTTCATCAAGTCCCAGCTAATATCCCACCTTTCAGAGGAAGCTTTTCCCAATACCCTTAATTCTATAGTCTTTACTCCATTCAATATTGTCAATTTATCCCATATATATGTATGTATATATATATTTATTTATTGCTTGTACACTATTTGCATATTATCTTCCTTCCACATTAGATTGGAGCTCTTGAGAGCAGGGATTATCATTTGCCTTCCTTTGTGTTCCCAGTACTTCTTATATTGTCCAACACTTCAGAAAAGCTCAATAAATGTTTATTGACTGGCTAATAAAAACTTATTTTTCATTCATGCATATATTCATTCAATTTGAATAATTAGAATACAATAGAATATTAGACTTTTTTGTTTTGACTTTGTAGCTCCAGCATCTAGTACAGTTTCATATACACATTAAAATATTATCTACATTAATATGTATAGGTAAATGTGCTTATTAACAAATATTTGTTATGTTGAAATACATGGAATTCAGGACACAATTATTTTCTTTCTTCTTTTACAAAGCTAGTGCTCTCAGAGCAATGAGAATGAGATGTGTTAAGTGAGGTTCGTATTATAGTTTAAAACCAGGATTGTGAGTAAGAGTCTATCCATTGAATATCAAAATGTCTGATGATCAATGCCATTATATGGCCTGCCTGCCTTATAAGTTTTCATGTGAATAAAACGCTCCCAAATAAAATATTAAAAGCTAAAGAAAGAATAGGGTGACTAAATTACAGAAAACAATGAAATCATTGTTTAGTAAATTACTGTAGCCATTCTCACATGCATGCAGAGACTTCATATTCTAAATAATAATTCTAATAATAATGTTTAAAATGATAGAAATTGAACCATAAAACAGCCAATGTTATTGAAGGTAATTAAAAAGATTTTTCCAATGGAAAGCAATGATTATGAGAATAAACTCACCATTTCTCTCTACCTACAAAATCTTCAGTTGTTACTACAATAAGAATTTCACAAATTTACCTTGTCCTACTAAAATTCTATAAGGAAATTAATTTCTACAAAAAAAGTGCAATAATCAAGAATAAGTATATTTTTTCTGATGAAAGAGTAAAATATTGTTTACTCCCAAAGCTTTTTGGGAACTTCAGGTATAATGATATACCTGAAAAGGACTTTGGACCATTGATCATATAAGTTTGGAGCTGAAAAAAAAAACATTGAATATAAAACATAAAATAGGAGAGTTAGAAGTGACCTTAAAACATAAAACATAGAATAGTAGAGATAGGGGATATCTTAGAATATAGAAAAGAAGAACAAAATATGGATAATGGACTGGAACAGTCCTTGGAACATGAACCATTGGAAATTGAGCCAAGTGTATAAAAATAAGAGCTCATTTGATAAATGTGATAAAGAAAATGAAAAGGCAGTTTTCAAAAGAAGAAATCAGAGCTATCAATAGTCATATGAAAAAGTCTTCTAAATCATTATTGTTTTAGGGAAATAAAAATAAAACAACCTATCAGATTGTTTAACATGATAAAAAAGGAAAATGATCAATGCTGAGGGGAATATTGAAAAACAGACACTGTTGGTGGAGTTGTGAACTGGCCCAACCATAGTGGAGAACAATTTGGAATTGTGCCCAAAAGGCTATGAAGTTGCATGCCATTTGATTTAGCAATACTTCTACAAGGTCTATATCCTAAAGAGATGAAAGAAATGAAGAAAGGACATAAATGTACAAAAATATTTATAGCAGCACTTTTGTAGTGGCAAAGAACTGGAAATTGAAAGGATGTCCATTAATTGTGGAATGACTGAACAAGTTTTGGTATAATTGTGATGGAAAGTCATTCTGCTATAAGTAAAAATGAACAGAATGGTCTTCAAAAGACCATCAAGATGTATATGAGCAGAACCATGTTAATACTATACACAATAACAGCAATATTGTAATAATAATCAATTGTCAAAGACTCAGCAATTCTGATCAACACAGTGGTCCAAGACAATTCCAAAGAACATATTATGAAAAATACTATTCATATCCAGAGAGACTGCTTAACTCTGAATTCAGATTGAAGTATACTTTTTAAAAATTGTCTTCATTTTTCTTGCTTTATTGCAACATGGCTAATATTTAAATATGTTTTTCATGATTCCATATGTGTAATTAGAATCATATTACTTTGTTTTTCAATGTGTGAGGAGGGCTGCAGGGAAGAGTAAATTCAGAAGTCATTTTTTAAATAAATGTTAAAATAAGTGAATTAATTATTTTTCAAATCCTTTACATAGGTCTTCTGGAATCATGATTAGACTTTGGTTTGAATAGTTTAAAAAATAGGGCATAATCTATAGAATAGTAGACCTGGAAGGGGATTTAATAAAGGCATGGAACAGAAAAGGATATTGCTGAAAGTCAAATCTCCAATTCAGTCCTCTTATTTTGTAAATGAAATACAGGTTAACAGAAGTAGCAATGACTTGACAAAGTCAAAAAAGCTAAATAATGGCAGTGTAGATGTTAACTCTAGGTTCTTGTGATTCAAAGGCCAGATTCTTTCCAATCTATTTAATTCTAGTCTAGTCTAGTCTATTATTTTACTCAACACTAAACAACTATTTGTTCTTATTTCTCATGAGGTTTTTCAGTAATGAGCAAATGAACTCATAGGAGATTATAAAATATAGTTCATAGGATAATGTATGTAGATTTGTCAGGGACCTCAAAGGCCACCTATTTTAATCCATTTCTCTTTACATTTGAGGAAGCTTAGAATCAGAATGATGAAGAAATTATCTCAGGAACCCATAGGTAGTAAATGGAAAAAAGCAGGATTTGAACCTAAGTCTATGGGCTTCAAATCCAACACACTTTCCACTATACAATGCTAATTTTGTTTCACTATGGTTTAGCTAGAAGATATATGTGTCCAGCATTAAAATCAGAAAATTGGTAGAATTCATTATTAGGATCTTGTCCTATTGGTCTTTTATTGTTAATCCTATGACACAGAAATTGGCCCAAAACAACAATGCTGCATTAAAAATGAATAAGTAATTTTCCAAACCATTTATATTAAAATTAATTTAAATAAAAATTTTAAATTAAGCTTTATTATTTTAAAACAGAATAAAATAAAAAATAAAAATTGAAGTCATAAAATTATTCTATTTTTAACTAAATAGATAAAACAAATCTATTTTATGTATTTAAAAATTGAATGGAACTAACATTTTAGATACTTGCTAGAAGTGTGACTTTTGGCAAGTAGCTTTATAAGAACATTAGTTTTCTCATTCATAAAATGAGAATAAAAATAATACCTATCTGACCAGGTTGTGGCAAGAAGCAAATGAGATAATGTGTACTGTAAGGCAATATCCAAAAAAAGTATAATAAACATTTTATTTAAATGAAATAAAGTATATTTTATTTTATTATTTACAATAGGGAAAAACTTAAATATTTGTTATTTAATATAGAATGGAAATTTTAATCATAAATAGAAATAAAATTAAAATAATTTTAGAGTAGAACAAAATTAAGTTATATTTATATTTATATGCTTTGTATATAATACATTATCCCACAAGTCTTTATTCTATACATCTTTTCTGAAGCAACAATTATATATATATATACATATATAAATATATCAGACCATAATACATAAAACTTTTATAATGGATTTGATCATTTTAGAAGGGAACAAAAAGAATAAAGGACAATTTAAAAGTATTCTGTGATATAGAAAAAATAAATGCATTAATTTTACAATAAAATTGATTTTTTATCATTTTTGGTTCAGGAATCAGTAAATTATGTGCCGACTATGTACAAGGAACTTTGTCAGATACAAGAGAATTCTGATAGGAAAAAAAAGTAAAAATAAAAACAATAGTCCTTGACAACCAACAGCATATATTCTCCTGAGGAGCATTTACAATAAAATAATGTAATGTGATTCTTTTACAATAAAAACAGGAAACTAGTTCTCCTACTTTAGAATCAAAAATGTGATATATAATATTTTTGGACTATCACAGAATAAGGTAAAGTAGAATAAAATAAATCACATTAGAATCAAACATTTGAAGATGAAAGTGCTTCACTTTGTAATTAGTAATAAATATAGTGAAGGCCTCTGTCCCTCTTTCTCTCCCATTCCCACATTATTTGGCAGAGGAAAGAAGAACATCATTGCCACAGAACTGGAATTTTTTTTCAGACATTAAATCACAGTGATTTACTGACTCTTCTGATTTTGTTCCCAAGTCACAGATTTTTCATAATAAGGCTCATTCCAGCAATAGGAGTGTTCATCTGACTAAATCCAATAGTAATGAAAATACTACCTTCTGGATTTTGTCAACACTTCATGCTAACGGCAGCTTGACAAGACCTGGCAAGTGGGATGTGTGGCTAGAAACCAAGGACCATCTGCTCCATCAGAGATCCCTGGCCAAGGTGAAAGGGGAGGCAAAACAGCTGTAGGGTTTTTGCTTCCTAAAGTCTATCTGAATACCTCCAATGCACAACCCCGTTTTGGCCGGGAAGCGATGATGGCAGCCATCACCAACCATATGTTCTCATTGCAATGAGTCCTTGTACTGTAACTGTCCGACTAGATGCTATTTCTTCTCCTGGCAGCTCCAGTGAAATATTCTGCAGCAGTCCTCTATTGCCTCCCTTATACCTGCTCTGTTCCATCCTACGCCTCTTATAAATGTTTGCTAAACTGTGTTTGATGGATTATATATTATCTCCTAATACCAAATTGGTCACCAAACAAATATTTTCTCTAGCAAAAAAAATGTTGGATTCAGTGTTTATGGTTCACTCTTGCTGCTTAGGAAATGGGAGATATGAGAGTGGGTTTGGGTGAAAGAGGAATAATCTTTATTTCCCTTCAGCTCAATTCAATTTAACAAGTTTTTATTATATACTTATCATGGACAATGTACTATGCTAGGAATTAGGGATTAATAAAAGAGAAATAAAACTATATCTGCCCTCAGACAGTTTACATTTTACCATGGGACTACCAGTCATTCATGTTAAGGAAATGAAAGATATATGCAAAGGCATTTCATGGGTGACTAATTACAAAGTGAAGTATTATTCCACCTTACCTTATTCTGTGATAGTAAAAATATTATATGTCATTTTATTCTAGGCTAATGTAATAAAAATATTTTATTCTAGAGTAGGAGAATGAATTACCTGTTTTTATTGTAAAAGAATCAAATTACATTATTTTATTGTACTTGCAGTATGCTTTAAATCAGGTGACCTTAACTGGTGATCTACTAACTTATTTTCATATTTTTTCAGTATAACTAGTATCTTTTGAAATATTTTATTATGCAACTGAAATATTCTGAGAAAAACAATCATAGGCTTTACTAGACTTCTCAGGGGGTCCATTGCTCCAAAATGGTTAAGTACTCCTATTTTAAATGGAGCAAGTTTTGTGAAGAAACAAAGCTCAGGTGCAGGTGAATTGTCATCATGCAGATTAAGTTAGATCTATATATTTATTAAAGACCTAAGGTGAATAATAATAATATTATTATAAAATATTTCTGTTTCTATTTCTAATTCTGCCTCTGACACATACTGGTTGAGTGACCATAGTTAGGTATCTTAACCTGACAGTGTTCCAGGTGATTCCGTAAATCTAGGAGTTGAAGAAAAGGTATTGGTAGAGCAAATTCCCTCACTGGGAGTCCTCTAGGCCAATGATCTCTCACTTGTCAGCTTTCCACCATAAAAAAATATTGAGTATTTGGTAAATGATCAATGGATATGAACAGGACATTTTTAGTGGAAAAAAGCAAGGATATCTATAGTCAATAAAAATGCTCTGAATCACTCTTGATTAGAGAAATGCAAATCAAAACAACTCTGAGATACCACTTTATATCTATCAGATTGGCTAATATAGCAGAAAAAAATAATAAACATTAGAGGAGATGTGAGAAAATTGAGACATTAAGGCATTGTTGGTGGAACTGTGAACTGATCCAACCATTCTGGAGAAGAATTTGGGACTATGAAATTGTGCATACCCTTTGATTCAGAAATACTACTGCTAAGTCTAAATGCCAAAGAGAATTTTTTCAAAGGGAACTAGACCCTAAGATCTCTTTGACCTTATCAGAAAAGAGTATATTTGTACAAAAATATCCAACACAGCTCTTTTGGTGCTGCAAAGAATTGGAATTTGAGGTGATGCCCATCAATGGAGGAATGGCTGAACAAGTTGTGGTATATAACAGTAATGGAATGATATTATGCTTTAAGAAATAAGGAGGATGGTTTCAGAAAAACCTGGTAAGCCTTATATGAACTGATACTGAGTGAAGAGAGAAGAACCAGGAGAATATTGTACATAAGAACAGCAATGTTATATAATGAACAATTGTGAATGACTTAATTTTTTCTAGCAATACAATAATCCAAGAAACATCCCAAGGACTCATCATGAAAATGGAGAGAAAGAACTAATGAAGGGGGCAGCTTGGTGGCTCAGTGGTTTTAGGGCCAGACCCAGAGATAGGAGGTCCCAGGTTCAAATCTGGCTTCAGACACTTCCTAAACATGGTACCCTGGGCAAGTCACTTAACCCCCATTGCCTAGCCATTACCACTCTTCTGCTTTAGAACCAAAAACAGTATTGGTTTTTAGATGAGGGTTTTTTTTAAAAGAACTAATGTATTCTGAATGCAATATCTTTTTTTTCCTCCCACAAAGTGACCAATATGGAAAAATATTTAAATCATTGCACATACAAAATCTATATAGGATGGCTTGCTATCTTAGGGAGAGTAATGGGAAGAAAGAGAGTAGGGAGGGGAGAATTGGCTCAAATATTTTTAAATTAAGATTAAAAATTGTTTCATATGCAGTTGAGGGGAAAATAAAATATAATTTTTACTTTTTAAAACCTCTAAAAATATAGAGTACTACATTAGGTAATTTGGGGAAGATTGATGGAGGAGAGGTTTGGATCCCCACACAGAACACACAGTCTAGGAGAAATGAGAGACATGTACACAAAAAAAAATTATAATTATAACAGCAAAAGTAATAATATCTATTGTGCTTTAATATTTGCATATCGGTGGACACATATTATAATCATAAAAAACTTCATAGAAGTATAGATCCATGTGAGATATGTCATTTCCCAAGACCTCATGCTACTCAACTCCAAAATGAGAGAAAGGACATAATGAACTCTTAACGTTTTTCTAAGGTTGTTTCTAGTTCTAAAACTCTGGATGATACAACACCTGAGAAGATACAAGAATTTAGAAGAAGGCATTGTTTCTTGGATTGGTGGGCATATTATTGAACAAAATTGTTCCAAATAATTATTTAAATTTCCTCATCATTGATGATACATTCACCCTTTTCCTTTTTTATAATGGTAATTTGGTTTCTTTTTATTTAAATCAATTTAATCAATAGTTTATCTGTTTTATTGGTCTTTCATAAAACCAGATCTTAATTTTTGTTAGTTTTTTGTTTGTCTTACTTTCAATAACTTATCCTTTAATTTTTAGGGTTTCTATTTTGGTATTTAATTGGGGATTTAAATATTTTTAAAAATTTTAATCTGATTTAAAATCAGATAAATGAAATCTTTAGGCTTTTTGCTCAACTGTTTGGAGAGGAAAGATACTTCAATAAGTCAAATATTCATGAGTTTGTTGATCAGGATTTGATAGAATGTCTTCAGGAGAAATGGAAAGAATGCATCAACACCTTCATTTTACAAAAGAAGAAAATGAGACCCAGAAAACTGACTTGACCAAGATCATAGAGGGTTTTACGAGAATTATATAAATAACACAATCATTTTCCAGTCAACCTGAAAATAGTTAATTTTTAATACATTGATAAAAATGAAAACATAGTCCCTATATTCTTTTACCTAATGCCTTAATTATTTTTAAATTCACTACAAGAAAATTGAGCAAATGCAAAAATATGTGATATCTCTCTCATACTGTAGACATAACCATAGCCTGTAGAACCCCACTGGTTGGAAGTCAAGAAACATGTGTCCTAGTTTGAGTTCTGCACACAATCAGATGTGTCCCTTGGAATGTCATTTAAACTATTTAAGCCTTATTTATAAAATGATGAAGTTGCATAAGACAATTCAACAAGGGACTATTAAGGTCCCCTTATTCAATGGATCTTACATTCTGCTGGACAAATGCACACAAGTAAGTATTGTACAAGGAAACTTTAGATCTTAATGAGGAAGGGGAGAAGGGGAGAAGTGATAAATGAAAGATTCAGATGAGGCAATGCCTGGTTTGAGGTGTTAAGCCCAGAAGTTGAGGATTTTGACAGGTGAGGCTAAGGAGACCATAGATTCCAGTCATAGGAAATAGCAAATGAGAATAAATGGAAGTTGGAGACAGAATTAAAGTACTCCATTTGGGTACAATATGGAGTTCATAAAAGGAAATCATGTTAAGTAAGACTGCTATTTAACCTTTGTTTCAAAGATCAATGACATCAGAAGTTATATCTTAATTTTCACATGAATTGTATCTAAATGAGAAAAGTTACCCAAAGTTATGTTCTTCACTCTGTCTTTCAGAAACATCAAGGACCAGTGATAAGATAAAAGTCTGGAAGTGGCCTAGGACAAAGATGTAGATGATGTAGATGAAGGCCAGATTGTGGAGAACTTTAATTCTCCTGTAAACTATGTAACCTTGGGCAAGTTATTTCCCCATTGTAGACCTTGACCTTCTAATCTTTAAAAATCATGGAAGAAGGAGCAGATAACCATTAAGGACTCTTCCAGACCTAAATCTGTGGCCCTTTAAATATGAACCAATAGGTTGCTACTGATCTCTTTAGCAGAGGGATAGAAATTGACAATTTTCTATAATCTACTGCTATTGTGCATTGTTTGATTTTGAATACAGGAAAATTAGTTAATGATTTTTAGTAATACTTCAATCACTAAAATTTTATAACCGCCCCCTCTGTAACTCAGTCTCTATATCTGCCTATCTCTATTTCCCTCATTAAATGACAAAATTATTTCAAAATACAGAAAATGGAATAATGTGCATTTAGAAATAAAAGATGGAATATTAGCTCAGCCTTGGTCTCATGTTTTTCAATGAACTCTTTTGAAAAAAAAAAGTCAGAATTTCCAAGCCCAGAATCCAAGATTGGCAAACCTGCTCTGTTCAATTTCATCCTAAAATTGGGGGAAAGAAGAGAAACTATGATTATCCTAATTAGGCCAAGCTCTGCCTATAATTTGAGTGCCTCCTGCACCACTAGACCTAATGAGAAACTAACAGGGATAGCAGAGAGAATGAATATAAATAATTCAGGAGATTTGATGAAACTGAATCTTAATCTGTCACAGGGACCCTGATGTTCTCCTTAGTGAGAGCTAAAGATGAACAGTGATGGTGCGTGAAGAATTCAGCCCTTGATGGCAATAAGGGAATAATACTATCATCTGAGTTCTTAAGCTTCCTCTCTCTATGGTGTCATTTTTTTCAGAGGTCCAGAGTCCCCATGCTCTGGAAGTCAGGGATGAAGATCATAATTGACACTTCTACCATATAATGGAAGGCCAGAAAAAAAAAATAAATGCTGGTTTTCTGGATCTGATGTCATCCAGAAAAAACTACTTCACCTTTGGGTCAGATCCTCCTTCCTGGTACTCTTGCCTTATGTATTTTCTATAAGCCCTGATTACACTCCATCCCCTCCATCTTGAAGCTTCCTTGATGGAAACTTCTTTTCCTTGATCACTTTTTATTGTGCCATTGGGCTAGAAAACCAATAAGATACACCAGAAGGAGACGCCCTCCCTCCCTATAGAATATCTGGCTTTTTTCTACACAGGCAGTGTGTGATCCACATCAAAATATCAAAGGACTGAAATAATGATCATGAGTTGGACATAATCAAGAAGGCCACCTCTCATCTGGATCATCAATATCTTTCCTCCTTCCTGGGATGATGGTAGTGGTGATGGTAGCAATGAAGCAAATCATGTAAAGTTTCCATTGTATTTTCTAATCATTATCACAATTTGAACCTCACAATCACCTAAGGACGTAGGTACTATAGATAACCATTTTAGATCAGACCTGTGATTCTACTGCTCTCAAGATTTCTCATTAAGGAAACTCCCCCTACCAATACAAACCATTTCTACAATTTTGAACCTTAGAGATTTGTCCTTCTTTGAGAGGATAAATGTTTTGCCCAGAATCAAAGAGCCATTAAAAAAGTAATAAGAATGATTTGAAGCTAAATCTTTCTAATTCCAAGGTGACTTCTATCCTGATATCAGACTATTCTGTCTCTTCCTGGAAACAAAAAGTATTATTCCCATTTTAAAGCGTTGGCATGGAGATTCTAGATCTTTGCACTCATGTTTCTGTCTGTGTGTTATATTTAAGATTTTTGCATGGTTGGTGACTATGCATTCTTTCACTATATATCTTGCCCTCTGGTTCTAATACTTCTAATTGATGGTTATAGGGGCAAACAAGACTGGTGACTTTATGTTGGGGAGGGCTTTGATATTCCTACAATTCTTGGTCTTATCTGCCCACCAGACTCAAATGTTTCTTCAGCTTTTAAGTTCTGAGTTCTAGGCTGTTTCCAGAGGTGATCTGATTGAAGGTGGCAGAATATGAGCTTATATTGTTTTGATAGTTCCTGTCCCTCTGCCAGAAAATTCTCTTACTGTATCAAATGGATCCATTGTATTAGAAATGTTCCTTTATTGAGCAATTCCCTCTTGTGGCTTAAAAGCATTAAATCTTGGTGTTTCTTTATCAAAGGGACATTGAATTATGACTGAAAAGTCACAAAGGGAAGACATTTCTGAGAGCAGAGAGTGAAGGCACCTTCATCAATCTATCCCAATTCCAACAAGCTTTAAACTCTACTTGTCTCAGTCATTACTATAGCCACTGCCCAGTAGTGCCCAACAGGATGTGCATAGACAAGGAGAAGGAGCAGACAGTTCTTTAAAGAGGCTCTGAGGCAGGGTGGGAGAAGTGAAGGTGAAGTCATGAGTGCAGCCTTTCACTTTTAAAAAATCTGAAACTTATTAGCTCTGATTAGTCATTGCTTTTTTTGGCTAATATTTCATTTTGTACATTACTTACATCTTATATTTGAGGAGAAGTGGGAGAGGATTAGATATGGCCAGAACTTTTTATTTGGTCATTTTCCTAGAACACCATAATCTACAAAGACAAAATCAAGAACAACAATTCAGTTTGTGTTTGCTTGTTTGTTTTATTTATACCAGGAAGAGAGTGCTAATAATAAGAACTAGAAAGGATTAAAATCTCAGGGGCCATAGTATTGTGTGAATGAGCTTGTATATTATATTACATATATATATATTTCTGTTACATTAAAATTCTCAGACATCCCCCTCCTTGCCCTTTCCACACAAGAGAAGATATCATTTGATCAAAAGAAATACATGTATGTGTGTCTTCCTTTTTTTAAAATCAGTTATTTATTTAGCAATGGACATACATAGGTCATTCTTCAATTTATATTTCTGTTGTTCTATATGTCCTCTTGGTTCTGCTTTCTTTTATTCTTCATAAATAAACATAGACCTCTCCATATTTTTAAATTAGCTTGCTCACCATTTCTTATAGTGCAGTGGTATTCCAATGCAATCATATACCATAATTGTTTAGCCATTCCCCAATTAATGGGCATCCCCTTGATTTCTAGTTCTTTGCCACCACAAAGATTGCCGCTATAAATATTTTAGAATTTATAGGTTCTTTTCATTTTTTCGGACCACTTTAGGAAATAAAGCTATTAGTTGTATTCCTAGGTGGGTCCAAATATATACACAGTTTTATGATACTTTGTACAAAATTCCAAATTGTTCTTCAAAATAGTTAGATCAGTTCATAGTTCCACCAATAGTCTACTAGTATCTCCATTTTCCCACATCTCTGCCAACATTTGTTATTTTATCCTTTCACAATTTTAGTCAATCTGATAGGCATAATAGGATACCTCAGAGTTGTTTTTATTTGAATTTCTCTAAACAATAATGACAGAGTATTTTCATATTTTTGTAGACATTATTATTAACATATACATTTTATTGATAATTGGATAAAAGGGGCTATAGCATTGTAACCTTGAAAAATGCAGTGGAGACAGAGGAATGAAGATGAAAGCATAAAAAGTCATAGAAGGACAGGTCTTTCATATAATCTAGGCTAGTAACAGTAATCAATAAATTATTCACAAAAATTTTATTGAGTTCTTGCTATGTATTAATGAGAGGCAACTTGGCATATAGTAATGGTTTTGAAGAGAGAGGACATAAGTTCAAATTTTGTACCTGTCGCTGTTTCTGACAAATTTTGGGCCAGCCACTTTCCCTTCTCTAGGTCTCAGTTTCCTAATCTGTAAAATGAAAGGACCAAACTAGAGGGGCTCTAAATTCTTTATTGGCTCTACATATATGATTTTGTATGTTAAGTAAAGGGCTAATCACGAAGCATGCAAGTTCAAATAATCCCTATTATTTGCAAGGGACACTAATGATGATGGTGGTGGTTGATCAATTTGACATTTCTTAAGGGCTCATTATGTGCAAGGCATGAAGCTGGACAGTGAGAATGAAAAGACATCACAAAATTATCCCTTCCTTCAAGGAGTTTATATTCTTTTGGGGTAAGAAGGATTTAATATGCCCAAAAGTAATTCATTCATAAGTTTATACAAATTAACATTTAATGATGATAATCTGGGAGCCAAGAGATTCAAAAGAGGATATTTCCAGGTCTATGATAAAAAATCTGGAATGAAGATACACAGTCCCAAAACTTAAGTGAAAATTTTACTAAAGGAAAATGGAACCCACTCTTAACCTCTACATTTTCTCACTCAGACTTGAAGGCTGTGGGAAAGAGATGCCTGTTAAACTATGTCTCTCCACCTAAAGACTAGGAAGGGAGGAAGTTCAGACCATTAGATTTTTAAAGACAGATAGAATGAGTTTATGAATGAAATAAAATGTAGTACAGAAAAATGCAAATGTAATAGCTGGCATTCATAACTGGATTAGTTACAAAGAATGTCCTTTTATTCTCATCCAAGGTCACATCGATGGTGATCATTAGATGTAAGAGTGAACCCACTCCCAAAGCATCACTCTTTCTACCATATCATGGAAGAGAACATTAAGGACCTAATACTTGCTGACGTTGCCAGAAAGTAGCAGAAATGGCATTGAAACCATCTTCTAAGTTCAAATAAAATGTGTTTGCCACTACACTACTCTTTCTCTGACTAGACATAGTCAGGTCAAATGAGCATTTTACTAGTTAAGGATTAATGGAAACTTTTCACAGGAATTTATCCATTCCACCCATATATTCTCTCTCAAATATTCATCTCCACTTTCATTCTTCCCCAGGTTTTAAAATCTGATTAATGCATCCTACTCTCTTTTCCACATCTTATTGAAAGATCCATTTCTTTGGGTCCTGCCTCTTACTAATCAGTAACAGTAAGATAATGGGTCATTAGTCCTTAAGTGTTCCAGTCTGCATTCTTAAAGGATATTTATACTGCAAGGGATTGCCCCAGATGCTACAATCAACTAAGGAGACAATAAAACCTAAAGTTAGAAAGCTTTGAAAACTGTTATTCACACTAATGTAGGTTCTATTTTTATTTTACCACCAAGGGTCTACAGAGCTCAGAAGACTATCTAGAATGGTGATGGTGAAGCTTTTAAAGACCATATGTTCTACCTCACCCAGAGACCGTGTGCCAAATGCCACCCTCAAAACCAAGTGCCTCCCCCCAACCCAGACTTACCCCAGACAGTGGAAGGAATAAACCCTCCTATTGGACTGCTTGGCAGAGGGCAGAGTGAATTGAAAATAAAAATGTCCTCAAGCATGGTGGAGAGGCAGAAGGGAGCAGCTCAACCTGAGTCTCTCTGCCTTTCTAGTAACTAACTCTAGCAGGTGATGGCATGCTTGCCTACAGAGAAGGTTCTGTGTGCCCTTTGTGGCACAAGCAACATAAGTTCACCACCATGGTTCTAGAACAACTGGGTTGGATCTGCTCTTTTTGACTGTGGAGAAAGATGCCATCTTATCACTTTTGGAGTGTATTCACAAAGGCAGAGCTAGCAAAGTACATAGAAGGCACCTAATAACTTTCTGAAAAATATCTTGGGGCTATATTACTCTGTGTACTCAATGGGAGTCAACAGGTGAATGGCAGCCAAGAGGACTAATTTGATCTTTGTACTGAGGCTGCATTGAGAGACAAAAGAACTAGGAATAATTTCCCATGTCCTCTATCTTGGGCAGAACACATTTGGAGTATTAGGAATATGAAAAAAAAATTGTTTAATAAGAGCTTTCTATCCTTCCATGGCTGACTTCCCAGAGAGAATTTAAGTCAATGAGCTACCTTTACTTTAAACCAGGGGCTCTTAACCTCTATTGAATCATGGAACTCCTTGGCAGTCTAGTGAAACCTATATAAGACTCTTCAGAATAATGTTTTTAAATACATAAGTAGGATGGCAAAGGAACCACTTGTATCAAAATATAGTTGCATGTGTGTATTTTAATAAGTTCACATACACAAGGTTAAGAATCTCTGCATTCTTGAATATGATCCCTATGAATTTTTTTTACAAATCCAAGGTATAAACCACACTCCTTGCTTTCTTTTCCTTTTCAATAAAAAAAACATATATGTAACTGGCCATATCCCCACAAGATTACAAGCAATTTACACTTCAACTACTAGTTCATATGTGAATAGGCATATAAGTTTGGATAAAGTACAGCTAGTACTAAAGGGAGAAAAAGAATAGGGATTAGGGCAGTGACATAATATAAAGAGATATAGTTTTTTAATCTACAATCCACTTATAAGCACTAGTATCTTGCATACGCGCTCAGTAGGGCTCAGTGGAAAGAAGACTGGACTTGAAATTAAAAAAAAACATGGATTTGAGTCTCATATCTGTTACTAACTGGCTGAGTTTCTGGAATATATTCTTTTTTTTCCTTTCATTTACACAAAATTACAAATTAAAATTTTAGATTCAGAGACCATATACTTTAACCTTAGAAAGCTGAGATTGTGTTGCCTATAAAGTACATTTGATGTTGTATGATTTCTTTTGACTTGCTCATGAATAGGATTTGAGTGAGGTAGAGAGAGAGCTTAAGAATACCTGATCTAAATGAACAATGGTTAAATTTTTTTTAAAGCCTTACCTTCCATCTTAGAATCAATACTGTATATTGGTTCCAAAGCAGAAGAGTGGTAAGGGCTAGGCATTGGGGATTAAGTGACTTACCTTACCCAGGGTAAAAGAGTAGGAAGCATATGAGGTTGGATTTGAACCCAGGACCTCCCATCTCTAAGTCTAGCAATCAATCCACTGAGCCACTTAACTATCACCAAAAATTAATGTTTTGTTGTAGTTCCAAAGCAAAATTTATTTTTTCTTTCTTTTTAGTTTTTTAATTAATTAATTAATTAAATTTTTTTTCAATGGTTATATGATTTATGTTCTTTCTCTCCCCTCTACCCTCCCTCCTTCTGTATCTGACAAGCAATTCCACTGGGTTTTATAAAAACATATATATGTATATATATATATATATATATATATGTGTGTATATATATGTATAATTGTTCAAAACCTATTTCCATATTATTCATATTTGCAATAGAATGATCATGTAAAGTCAACCTTCCCAATCATCCATCAAACCACATGATCATTCATGTTTTTCTTCTGCTTTTCTGCCCCCACAGTTCTTGTTCTGGATGTGGATAGCATTCTTTTTCCTAAGTCCTTCAGAACTGTCCTGGATCATTGCATTGCTGCTAGTAGAGAAGTTCATTACATTGGATTGTACCACAGTGTATCCTTCTCTGTGTATAATGTTCTCCTGGTTCTGCTCCTTTCACTCTGCATCAATTCTTAGAGGTTGTTTCAGTTCACATGGAATTCCTCCAGTTCATTATTCCTTTCAGCACATTATTATAATTACTATCAGATACCACAATTTGTTCAGCCATTCCCCAATTGAGGGACATCCCCTTATTTTCCAAGTTTTTGCCACTACAAAGAACATAAATATAAATATTTTTGTGCATGTGTTTTTCCTTATTATCTCCCAAAGGTTAATTATTAACTAGGTCTCTTGGTCAACCAAACTTGCTTCTAGCTGTAAACACCTGGTCACAGGCTGTATCTATACACACATAGTATCTATGGTATCTGAAGCCAATATCTAATATTTGAATCCCCTTAATCACTTTATTGCAAGTATCTGGTTTTCTGACCCAATTCTTAAAGTCTGTCTTCCTTGGTTTTAAATCTGTACTGCCCCACTCTCCTTTCATCAAAGAGCAGTCCGATTTAGATTATTTTATCTTTGTGTAATCACTGATCCATGGGACACTACAATTTCCCCAATCCTTAAATTCTATCTATCTATCTATCTATCTATCTATCTATCTATCTATTAATAACTACACATGTATATATTTCTGCATATAAACACACATTACATGTGTGTATATTTATATATATGTATATATATAAATTAACAAAGATAAAAATAAATGGTGGAGAAGGGTATATGAAGATAAGCATACCAATACATTGTTGGTGGAATTATGAATTGGTTAAACTATTCTGGAAGTAATTGGGAGTCATGCTTTTGAAAAGTGACAGAAATATCCATGCTCTTTTAGCCAAAAAGGATATTGCTAGGCATATATCAAGGGAGTCAAACTTTGAAAAATCATAGGTTTATTGAAAATTATGCACTGAATTTACAAAAAAAATCAAGCCATTCCCTAATTGACAAATGGTCAAGAGACATGAATAGGCAGTATTTGCATGATTAAATCAAAACTATCAATAAGCACATGAAAAAATGTTCTAAATTCCTCCTGATTAGAGAAATGTAAATTAAAACCACACCGAGATACTACCTCACACATAGTGAACTGGTCAATATGGCAGCAAAGGAAAATGAAAAAATTTGAAGGGAATGTGGTAAAATTGGGACACTGATGCACTGCTGGTGGAGTTGTGGATTGGTCCAACCATTCTGGAGGGCAATTTGGAATTATGCACAAAGGGTTTTAAAAGACTGCCTGCCCTATGATCTAGCCATGCCACTACTGGGTTTGTACCCCAAAGAGATAATGAGGGAAAAGACATACAAAAATATTTATAGTTGTGTTCTTTGTTGGGGCAAATAATTGGAAAATGAGGGGGTATTCCTTGTTTGGGGAATGGCTGAACAAATTGTGGTATCTGATGGTGATAGAATACTATTGTATTAGAAGGAATGATGAAATGGATGAATTCCACATGAAATGGAATGACCTCCAGGAACTGATATAGCATGAAAGGAGCAGAACCAGGAGAATGTTGTACAGAGAGATGGACACACTGTGGCTCAATCAACCATAATGGACTTCTCTACTAGAAGCAATGCAATGACCCAGGACAATCCAGGGGAACTAAGGAGAAAGAACACTATCCACATCCAGAGAAAGAACTATGGGAGCAGAAATGAAGAAGAAAAACAAATGATTGATCATGTAGTTCGATGGGGATGTGATTAGGATTTTGATGTTAAAAGATCACTCTACTACAAATGTGAATAATGTGGAAATAGTTTTTGAACAATGATACTTGCAAAACCCAATGGAACTGCTTGTCCACTTTGAGTGGGAAGGGAAGAGGGCAGGGGGTGTTTAGGGGGTACAGGAATGATGAATCATGGAAACATGGAAAAATGCTCTAAATTAAAAAAAATATGCGTTGCAGTATCTTTTTGTGGGTCAAAAATATTGGAAATGAATTGGGTGCCTAACCATTAAGGAATACTTAAATAATACCTTTAAAGCTCTTCTAGCTAAAAATTCATACAATACTATACTTTCTAAGGGGAAATTACAATATTTGGAGATAAGAGAGAAATAAAAGAGGAAGAGAGCAAAACCAATGATTGGTAGTAGGAGCATTGACAAAAAGCCAATTAGGGGATAATTCCCTTTGGCTTAAGAGTTTACATTCAAAATAAATGTGTTCAACACCCTTCAGTTTGATTCACTATATACCAAAGTTCATTCTGGATCTTCTGATGCAGAGTAAGTATGGTTTTCTCAGGCTTCTTTATGCTGCCCTCTTTAAAAGGATTCACTTTCTTGATTCAGGAAGTTAGTGAGCTTCTTTTCCTGAAATTTCTCTCAATATTTTTTTTAAATCTTGGATTTTATGAAAATTATACACTATCTTGTCATGTGGGTTAAACCAGTTTGAGAGTACCTGATAGGCTTGAACCTATCAATGAGATGGGGGGGGGGGAGCATCTACTTCAGGCATCTGAAGACTTTCCCACTTGGAAAGGGCAGATGAGAACAATTTGTTCCAGTGGCTATTAAGGTGATAGAATCAGATGCTATGGAGTTTGGGGAGCTTGGTTAGACACTGAAGAAGCCAATATCGTCCACTGCATAATGAGTCATCACCAGTCATCTTGATTTTTGTTTCACCACTGGGCTTAGTCATCAAGAACTTAAAGTACCCCAACTTAACACTTAGTAAGTCACTAACCAAGAGAAGTTCACACCCTAAAAGACCACAAGCACTGACCCTCCCTTGGTAATGCTAGGCAAATTGAAAGATTGTGATGGATTCCTGATATGTGACAAGGAAAGCTGATGGGTAGAAAAATTATATATAGGCAGGAACCTAAGAGAGATTCAGGACTATCTCTTGATCCTTGGTGGCTCTTAGCCTTGGGAGCATGAGCTCTGGTGGATTCTTGGCAGTCTTGGCCTCTTGTGTGCTCAAGGTGCCCGACGGTTTTCAGCATCTTTTGGCTCTACAGTTTCGGCTTCCTGATCCAGACTTTGGATTCTGGTGAAGATTCAGTTTCCTGCATTAGAGACTCAGGCTGAAGAGGGACACTTACTCAGATGGGACTCTTGCCTCTTTCATGTGTGAGACTGACCTTTGTAATATTTAAATTAATATCAATAACTCCTAGTATTAATTTTATAAAGTTTATTAATAATCACTTAAGAAGATAGAATTTAAAAAAAGAAATAGAAGAAAAAAACTAATTATATAACAAAAATAAGACTACATGAATAAATTCTCCTGCTTGGCTCAAAGCCATCTTCCATAGCCACAATCAGGGGAAGACACACAGTGTTTACACTCAGCATGAAGACACAAATGGGATTCTGGGTAAAAGAGCCCTGTGGAGGAGCACAATTCTATCCACACACCTTTTTGACTCAGTCTCTTTGGCATCAGTTTTTGGTTGTTGGAACCCCTGACTGGAGATGCTCTTGTGGACTGGTGAGATTCACATTTGCAGTCTCCAATTAAAGACTAAACTGGAAATCCAAAAAATCAAAGGAGAAATTAATAAAATTGAAAGTAAAAGAACTATTGAATTCATAAATAAGACTAGGAGCTGGTACTTTGAAAAAAAAACAAATGAAATAAAGTACTGATTAATCTAATTACAAAAGAAATAAGAGATTCAAATTAAAAGCATCAAAGATGAAAAGGGGAATCTCATCTCTAATGAAGAGGAAATTAGAGCAATTATTAGGAGCCATTTTGCCCAATTATATGAAAATAAATCTGATAATCTAAGTGAAATGGATGGATATTTTAAAAAATATATAAATTTCCCAGATTAACAAAGGAAGAAATAGAATGCTTAAATATCTGTAAATATCTGTAATAGTTAAAAATTTGGTTTGACAAAAATAATAATGGTCAAAAAAAGAATTGTTGTGATTGCCATTTATAAAATAATTCTTAAGTCACAAGGATGTTGGTAGTTTTAGTAGCTTTATTATAGCAGGGTAGAGATATTAAGTGGGAGATATAGAAAGGAGATAGAAACATCTAGCTAAAAACACCCTGAGTCCTAATCCTAGTGCCTCCAGACCTATCTCACTAGTCCACAAGAGTGTCTCCAGTTTGGTGTTCCAACAACCAAAAACCAATCCTGAAGAGGCTGAGCTTCAAAGGGCAACCTCTCATTCCAAGGAGGCACCCAAGTAAGTGTCCCTCTTCAGCCTAAGTCTTCAATGCAGGAAGTTGAATACTCACCAGAATCCAAAGTCTGGATCAGGAAGCTGAGATTTGAACAGCCAAAAGATGTTGAAAACCTTTGAGCACTTTCAGTGCACATGAGACCAAGACCATCAAGTATCCATCAGAACTCCTAAGGCTAAGACCCACCAAGGATCAAGAGACACCTGGAATCTCTCAAGCTCCCACTTATATACAATTTTCTCCACCCATCAACATTCCTTGTCACATCTCAGGAATCAATCACAGCCTTTCCATTTGCCTGGCACTGCCCAGGACTGTGTATATGTGGGGGGAGCAGTGCTTGTAGCCTTTTAGGACATGAACTTTCTTTGTTAGTGACTTACTAAGTGTTAAGTTGGGGTACTATAAGTTCTTGATTGATTCACTATAGCAAAGGGAATAAAATTCTCTTTCACAATAATTTAAATAGAGTAATGAGAATAGGAGAAAAAGGATCTAAGGATCCCACAAAAAATATTATTTCTCCTCTTGAAAACCTTACAATCTACTTGGCAAGGAATATGTCACATCAACAGAGTACCCCTAGATCTCAATTAGTGCAAATAATATATCCCAAGAAGAGAGCAAACCCTTAGGTATTTTCAAATTCAAAATAGAGGAATGGAATTCATTCTAGAAAGGAAGGACAGCATGAGCTAAAGGAAAGAGGCAAGAGATTAAATGCTGAGCTGCTCACAGCTACTTTTTAAAAATTTTTAAAAATTAAAAAAAATACAATTTCTCACTTTTTATTGTCTTCTAGGGGTGTTTGGAGTGATTGACATGGACTTTCCACTGTCCTCAACTTAACTAGAGCCAACATTACAAAGTGACACTTGGAAGTTCAATAATGTGAGATTCAGTTGGTCTGAAGATCCCCATGTTCCACCCATTCTTCATGATAAAATGTACTAACAAGATGGAGAAAAGAATGGGGGCATACATTTTGGCTGCTAATTCTTTTGAACCCAAACCCAATAAAAAATCCATTTGTAACTTTATAAGGACTTTTTACTCCTCTCAGTCCTCCCTCCGATTTTTCTATGCCTTCAAGGCTTAAAGTGAGGATGGAGGAATTATATATAAGTCAATTGGTAGCTGCTGAATAAATTGCATTATAACCAATAGAATCCCCAGATAAAATTAAATAGCCCATGGCAAGGCTTTTGTGTAAATAAAACCATTGTTCCTTTGTATATTAAAATTGTATTTATCAAATACAGGAAGAATGAGCACAAATCGCATGGGCTGGGGGGTTGGGGGTGGACATGGCAACTCGTTTAGGACAAAATGATGGTGCATAATAAAAAGATTTATCGGGTGACTCAAATGAAAATTAAATTCCTGTTAAAATATTTATGTAGATGTGGCTGAAACATTCTGCTGAGAGATAAATCAGAGCGGCCTTTGGCATTTTGCAGACATAATTCCACCATTCTTCCCCTGCAAATTTAGTGCTTACAAGATGTTAATGGTGGCTCAGTTTCCAGGACAGTCTCCATAGACTATTTTTGCTCAGCAGGTGGTAAGAATTTGCATCCATATTTCAAATATAAGTCTCTCTCATTACTGGTTTCTTATTTCTTTATGATTTATATCTCTATAAAATTCCAGCTACTGCAATAGGGAACGAAATCTCAAAAAGGCAAATTCTGCATAATATGAACATTTATCATTGGCTTTCTTCAGTTTTTTTTTCTTTTACTTCATCTCTCAGAAAAGAGGGAGAGTGACATGAAGTGCCCGAGGGAAGAAAATGACTTTTCTAACCTAAAAAAAAAAATTATGCACTTGGAAAAAGCATTCCAAAATTGAGGGTCCTCTCATTCCAAATGACACTCACAGCAAGTGGCCATATTATTTGCACCATTACCTCAATTTAACTGAACCATGATCTTTTAAAAATATATATGTACATTGGAAAGTAAATGCACTTGGGTAACTAATAATTTGTAAGAGTTGTAATCAGTAAAAATCACTAAGTGCTTTTGGTAATAAGACCACACATCAAGAATTGATTTGGCATTTCATGTTGAAGTCTCCTGCAGTTTCAGAGTGGGACCACTCCAGTTTTGTTCTACTTTCAGGACATGAGAAGGAAGGTGGCTGTATACCATGTATAGGCATCATTTGCTCTAATAACAAACTCATCCACCTCTTATTGCTGTTGGAAATTAAGCCAAAGTCAATGGATTAAGAGCCATACCTAGAGACCAGAGGTCCTGGGTTTGAATCTGGCAACAGACACTTCCTAGCTGTGTGACCATGAGCAAGTTTTAGCCCAGTTGCCTAGCCCTTAATTTTTCTTCTGCCTTGGAATCAATATATAGATCCATTCTAAGACTGAAGGTAAGAGTTGTAAAAAGAGAAATTATGCCTAATCAAGATTACCATTTGTTCTCTGTTGTGACTTACCAAGTTGATGAACTAAAAGAATTTTCTGGAGTGATAAAAAGCTGTAAAGAGGTAGAATCAGAGAGTGTACAGGAGTCAGCTCTTACCAGATCTGAAGAGTCACTTGTTAAATTTTTAGTGTCAGCATGTACATCTTGAAAACAGATCAACACGGCAAACCAGCACTTGATTTATTGCTTTGTTGATGATCTGTTTAAAAAAGTGATGGAGAAATGGTTAGTAATGTAAGTTAAACTTAAAAGTGTGTAAGAAATGATAAGCAGGTTAATTTTTTTAATGGAACGATCTACTTGAAATCATGAAGAATGAAATGAGCAGAACCAAGAAAACATTATATACAGCAACACAAATATTGTTTGAAAAATGGCTTGTCTGTGTTTCCCTCCAGAGAAAGAACTGATAAATAGGAAAAGCAAGTCAGAGTTTTATATGTACATATATCTTCTTGTCAAATAATGTCCTCTCCAATTGGGGAAGGGGAGTGGGAGGGAGAGGGTTACCTGGGAATTGTAATGTAACAAACAAATAATTTTTAAAGTGTGTCAGGCATATTGTCTCCTTTACCCCCTCCCCCAAGAACCAGTTGTTAAACATTTCCTAGAACACTTCTGAGCATAATCCTCTCTTAGAGTCAGAAAGACACGGTTTTAAGTCTTGGCTTCCATACACACATTGCCCATGAGATGGTAAGCAAGTCATTAATTTCTTAGTACCACTGACAGCTCTCTAAGATGTCAAGCAGCAGAGCAGATGCAGATCTTCACAGGTAGAAGGAATTTCCTCACCAGGTTTCCCTTATCCAGTGAATTCATAAGTCTAGATCAACCAACAGAAACATAAGGTCATAAATCCTGAGGTTACAGGACCTTCAGAAGGTTGTATTTCAACCCTCTCATCTTAAATTTAAGAAGAATGGGGTTCAAGATTGTTAAGTGCTTCATCCAAGGTCAGAAACAAATAGCAAACTATAAGAAACAGAATTTGAATCCAGGTTCTTAAATTCCAGAGCTACTACTCTTTCCATCATATCAATTGCACCACTTAAGATCCATTTTTTTTTGCAATTATTTAAAAAAAAGGAATCTGGGTATCAGGGAAGGGGTGAACTTTAAATTAGCAAATTTTACAACTGGGAAGGACCATGGAGTGCTCTAATCTAAATCCTTTCTTATGTAACTTGAGAAGATGAAACCTAGGTGAGTCAAGGCACTTGTCCACAGTCATTCAGCTAGATGGGAGCAGAGGTAAATCTAGAATACAGATTTTTTATGGCTGTCCTCAGAACCCAGCCTATCTAAATAAAGCTTCATTTAGTAATAGTAAAGCTGATAAAAATAATAATGAAAAATGTATTTGTGAAGCTTTCACTGAGAACTCCCAGTACAATATACCTTTAGGGTAGGTAATGAAGGAATGAAAGAATAAAAAAACAATTATTAAAACACAATGAAAAGAACTATGCTAAACTCTGGAGATATCCTGCTCTTAAAGAGCACATATTCTATAAGGGAAACAACTTGTACAGAAGGTTTTAGGTATAAACCAGATGGAAAAACAAACCATGATGTATCCTCTTTTATGTTTTTCCATGGATAAAAATAATATCTCTTTCTGGTTTTGAACTATTCAATGGTGCCAAGGACTGGTAGCAAGAATTTTCTTTTCTAGATCTTTGGAGGAATGTTAGAGCATCGGTACCTAAACAAGAAGTTGATATGGAATATCTCTGTAGAAATTGTTCTCCAGGATAATGAGTGTGGTGCTAGTCTAAAAGTAGGATCAGGGGCCTGAAAAGTATCAACATTCTCAGGAATCATGGAATTTCCTATCCATCTATAGGAGTTTGTTAATGACTAGTGTTGATGGAATCAGTGAAAGTGAGTCCCTTCTCTGCAGTGATTGTTTTCTTCAGATATGATTGTGATGGTCAGGCTTAAAGCTGGACCAGTGGTCTGGAGGTCTTGCTAATCAGGGTTTGGGGGCTCGGGTTCCTTGACTCTACATCAGGACCTCAGGGGAGGAGATGCTGGTAGATTTGACTTTTCTGTCACAAGTGAGTTCATGCTGACTCCTGTTTCTCCCTCAAGATATCGTGCTGCTGGGAGTTAGGGAGGAAAGTAACCAGGGAATATCCAAAAGTGATTGTTAAGTCCATAGAAGTATTTCAAGGACAGTTGAACCATTTAGAATACCAAGATCCTACCAAAGGATGCTTTAGGTACCATCACTTAAAGGAAATCTTTTTAAACCCCTTCATTTTGTACATTTTCTCCTTCTCTCCGACCTCTTCTCTCTTAACTTTCTTTTCTCCTTACCATTTCTCTCTGTGTCTGTCTTTTATCTCTTTCTGTGTCTTTTGGCCTCTGTGTCTCTGTATCTGTCTGTCTCTTTCATAATGTAGTAGGATCAATGATCAAACAAAGGCTAGACATCCACTTGCCATGCAAGTTATAGGAGGAATCATTCTGGAAGGGGGGTGGATGCAGAATGGTGTTCAAGATGTCTTCCAATTCAGAAAGTATGTGATTCTGTAGGGAAATTCAGAAGTGTTCCAAAGGGTCCATAGCACTCCACTTTATTTTATTTAATCAAATTCAATCTGATTCTTCACTTGCTCAGCTCCCCCACCACAACTCTAGAGACAATGTCAGTAAAGAAAAATTGAAAATATGCTGAGATATAAATTGCTAATGATTATAGATATGCCAAGTCTTTGAGGAATGCTTGCAGAGCTCTAATCAAAGAGGAAGTCATATAGTTCAGGAAGGTATTATTTCTTTCTGTCAAAAGACTTGGCAACTATCATTCTACCAAGTCTTTATACATGCAACTTCCCAGGTAACAAAAGTACAAGAAAGAATACATCAATACAAAGTTTATTGATGACAATTTCCTAAGTGGCTTGGTACCTCTTCCAATGTAAAACAGCCATTTGTCTCCTAGTAATACAAAATCTTAGCCTTATGGCATTAGAACATACAGGAGAGGGCATCTAATGCAATGCATTCCTAAAGAGGAATTGCCTCCCAAACACTGTGAAAAAGAGATCATTTTGCCTTGTCTTGAAGACCTCTGGTGACATGCAACCCTTTCCTTTCAAGGCAATCCATTCCACTACAATAGCTTCTGTAATTAAGACTTTTCATGTGTAAAATCTTCTCTGGGTAACTTTCCCAATCTGTACTTGAATTCTTGAATCAGGCCCTATAGCATTAGACTATTTTCTTTAGTTTTTTTTTTTTGTTAAACCTTTACCTTCCATCTTAGAATCAATATTATGTATTAGTTCAAAGGCAGAAGAGCAGAAATAGCTAAAGAATGGACGTTAAGTAACTTGCCCAAGGTCACACAGATAGGAAGTGTCTGAGGTCAAATTTGAACTCAGGACTACACATCTCTAGTACTTCCTTTTATTCTACTGAGCCACCTAATGGCCCTCTGGACTAGACTAATTTCAAGTTCTAGAAAGTATTCCTAGGTACCCACAGGTGATAACAACATCTTAGTACCAAAGGGTCATAGAATTCTATTTGGAAGGTCCATTAGTGGCTATAGAATCCTAAAACTATAGCTCATGCCAATCAGCTTCCAATTATCACTCAGCTGGTAGACAAAATTAGCTCTTAGGAAATAAATTTTCAAAGATGGTATTATAACAATTAAATCCCTCAACCCCATAAATATAGGAAACACTTTTCTAAAATATATTCAATGACTTTTGGAAAAATACATGTAAACTAAAATACCACCTTAAGGAGAGAGGCATATAGGTGACATAGGGAAAGCCACTAACAACTCTGGGTTCGGAGTTTTCTACTCCCCTAATGGAGTCAACACAAAATTCCTGATTCTGATATAAGCTGCTTAGATGGACTGCCAGAATTTTTCTTTTCTTTAACTCAATTATTGGCTAAAAAAGGTAACTCTCTTTTTTAAAGGAACTATGAAATAGTAATGATTGAACTTGACCCAAAAGAAGAAGTAAGTAAATAGAACTGTTTCCTTCCTTTTCAAAGGTGGGAGACAAAGAGTATAGAATATTGCATATACTGTTATACAAAGTTGGTGTTTAGTTTTTTTAATGTTTTATTTTCCACAATAAGATGTAAAAGTAATGTCAATTTATTTTTTTTAGTCCAAAATTCTCTCCTTGTCCATGCCCCTCCCTACTTGCTTAATTGCAACCTGATATAGATTTTACATGTGAAATCATGTAAAATTTTGCCAGTATTATTCCATGGAAGAGAACTTGAAAAACAAATAGATGAAGAAAGAAGTGAAATGTAGTATATTTCTGTCTGCATTCAGACTACCTTGGTTCTTTCACTGGAGTTGGACATTGTTTTTCATCATGAGTCCTTGAACATTTTCCTAAAATATTGCATTGTGAAGAATAAGTCCTTCAAAATTATTCTTTGTATAAAATTGTTGCTAGTTTTAAAAATGCTCTTATGCTTCTGTTCATTTCACTTTTCATCAGTTCATGTAAGTCTTTACAGAGCTAAATAGCACCGAGCATAGTCCTTGAAGTGAGGACAGCAATGCTACTAAGTGGCCAGAGCCAAGGGCTGAAAAGATAGCCTCTGGGCAAAACACTCAGTGCAGATGAAAATCCAGGTGGTTATAGCTGAGGAATATAGCCTCAGGGCAAAAGGCTTTGAAGCTTTCTACACCACAGACCCACCCTTGAAAACCCAAGCACAAGGGCTGAAGAAAATAGCCCCAGAGTAAATGCTTTACAATGCCCTAAAGAAAAACACCAGAGATCACCTGCCCTCACTCAGGCCTTTGACAGGAAAGGAAAGATAGTCCCAAGGCAAACCCCTAAGAGAGGGAAACTAAGAAAGAAATGACCACCAATATGCCAGAATCCTAGTCTGCCACTGGCAAAAGGACTAAATGACAACATAAAAGCTTTTGACCCTGGGAAATTTCTATTGGAGAAAAAGAGAAAATTATAGAATCCACTGAAGAGAGCGAGAAAAAAAGAAAACATATCCAAACTTCAACCAAAAAATAGAAATTGGTTACAAGCTCTAGAGGAACTAAAAAAGGAACTCAAGAACAAAGTATGAAAGAATAGAAGAAAAATGGGAAGAAAAGCAGAAAAAGAAATGAAAGTAACACAAAAAGAAAATAACAGTTTAAAAGGCAAAATTGCCTAAATGGAAAAAGAGGCACAAAAATCAAATGAATTAATGAGTAAATTGGAGACCATAACTGACCTGCTAGAAGGTATGAAAAACAGGATAGACCAGGACTTCCAGTCAAGATGGTAGCTTAGAGGCAGAAAACTTCAGACCTCTGAAAACCCTTCCTTACCGTTCACAAACTGAATGCTCCTAGAGGACTGAAATTCAAACTTAACAACAGGACAGAGTTGGGGAACCGTGATTCTGGACTCTGATTAAAAGGTACACCCCCCCAAAATCCAGAAACCTAGATCACAAGGGACTAAGGGGAAGGCAGAAGGAAGGTCCCAGGACCCCTCCCCCCCAACCCAGAGCTCTGAGCCTGCGGTAGCAGCTGGAACCTTAGGGCCAGCAAAAGGGCCTCAGGGCCAGCTGTTCTGAAGGGGGCACCTTTGAAAGCAACCTGAGCCAGTCTCGGGGGCATCCAACACAGAAGGCAGGGAAACAGAGAGATTGGGGGCTCCATCTGAGTCTCACCAGAGGTTTTTGCTTTGGGGCACATCCAGTCCAACCCAGCTGAACCTAATCCCATCAGGAGCCCTCAGAGCTCAGGGAAGACAGGACCCCTCTCCCCTTAGAGTGCAGCGTCTTCTGAAAGGACAGAAACCTCAGGGCCGGCAAAGGCACTGAGGCACCTTTTGTGAACCGTGCTATGCCAGGCTCAGAGCGTGGAAGTAAGGCAGCGGAGAAGCTACTGGAGGGAACTGAGAGCAGTAACACCTGAAATGCCATCAGGCGGGGGAGGGAAGGCCCTGGGCTTCCCCACGAAGACAGTGCAGCTGCGGAGAACAGACAATTTGTCTGGGGCTAAAGCCTCGGACCATCAGACAGATAAACTAAGAGCCAGTCCTCCTCACTCAGATAGAGATGTCAAATAGTACAGAAGTGCAAAAGCCTCCAAACAACAAGAAAAGCAAGTAGAAGGGGTTGACTTTGGACACATTTTATGGAGCAAAAATACAAAATACAGAGGAGATAGAAGAGGAAACACAAACAAATTCTCCAAAACCTTCCAAAGGAAATGGAAATTCTCCATAAACTCTTGAAGAATTTAAATCAGAAATTATCAAAAAGATGGAAGCTTTCTGGCATGAAAAATGGGAAACAATGCAAAAGGAACTCAGCAATATGAGAGACCAAAATATGCAAATGCAGAAACAGCTCAAAGCCTCAAAAAACAGGTCGGACCAAACTGAAAAGGAAAACCAGTCTTTAAAGGTCAGAATCAGGCAACTGGAAGACAATAATCTTGCAAACGAGCAAGAATTAATAAAGCAAAGTCAAAAGACTAAAGAATTAGAAGACAACATAAAATATCTCACTGACACAGTGACAGACCTGGAAAATAGAGGAAGGAGAGACAATGCGAGAATCATTGGTCTACCAGAAAAGCCAGAAATAAACAGTAATCTTCATATCATAATACATGATATCATCAAAGAAAACTGCCCAGAGATTCTAGAAAAAGGGGACAAAATATGCATTAAGAGTTCACAGAACACCCGCTACACTAATTCCCCAAAAGACAACTCCCAGGAATGTAATTGCCAAATTCCAAAGCATCCAAGCAAAAGAAAAAAAAATCTTACAAGAAGCCAGAAAAAGACAATTTAAATATAAAGGAACACCAATCAGGGTCACACAGGACCTAGCAATTTCCACTCTGAACAACCATAAGGCATGGAACATGATATTCAGAAAAGCAAGAGAGCTGGGTCTTCAAACAAGATTCAGCTATCCATCAAAACCGACTATATACTTCCAGGGGAGTGTATGGGCATTCAACAAAATACAAGATTTCCAAGCATTTGTAAAGAAAAGACCAGAGCTCTGTGTAAAATTTGATATCCAAACACAAAGAGAAAGAGAAACATGAAAAGGTAAATATGAAGGAAAGGGAAAAGGAAAAAAATGTGATCTTTTTCTTTTATTCAAACTCTCTTCTATAAGGACTACATTTATATCAATTTATATATCTTAATATGTGGGGAAAATGTAATGTGTAACTCAAAAATTGTATGCATCATTAGAGTAGCAAGAAGAATCACGCATAGGGAAAGTTTGGGGCATCAAGATGATATGGAGAAAGGGGGGGGATAGAAAGAAAAAGGGAGGGGGGAATCATTGATGGTACAAAGATATACTCCAAGAAATAGGAAAAAAACAAATAGAATAATCTTTCTCACACAAAGATACACATGGGAAGGGGAGGGGATGAATTCTCCTATAAGAAGAAGAGGAAGAGAGTTTTTACTTAAACCTTACTCTCAGTGAAATCAATTCTGAGAGAGAAGAGCATCCAGATCCATTGGTATCTTGAATTTTATCTTATCCAACGGGGTAAGAGAGAAGGGAAAACCAAGGGGGGTAGGAGGGGAAGGAACACAAAATGGGAGAGAAGGAGAAAGCAAACCAACAAAAATCACATGATTATTTCAATAGATGCAGAAAACGCCTTTGATAAAATACAACACCCATTCCTATTAAAAACACTAGAAATCATAGGAATAGAAAGATCGTTCCTAAAAATAACAAACAGTATATATCTAAAACCATGAGCTAATATCATCTGCAATGGGGATAAATTAGATGCATTCCCAATAAGATCAGGAGTGAAACAAGCCGTTATCACCTCTATTATTTGACACTGTACTAGGAACACTAGCAGTAGCAATTAGAGAAGAAAAAGAAATTGAAGGCATTAAAATAGGCAAGAAGGAGACCAAGTTATCGCTCTTTATGGATGACATGATGATCTACTTAACGGATCCTAGAGATTCAACCAAAAAGCTAATTGAAATAATCAACAACTTTAGCAAAGTTGCAGGATACAAAATAAACCCGCATAACTCTTCAGAATTTCTATATATTTCTAACACAGCTCAGCAGCAAGAACTAGAAAGATAAATTCCATTCAAAATCACCTTAGACAAAATAAAATACCTAGGAATCTATCTCCTGAGACAAACACAGGAACTATATGAACATAACTACAAAACACTCTCCACACAACTAAAACTAGACTGGAGCAATTGGAAAAATATTAACTGCTCATGGGTAGGATGAGCCAATATAATAAAAATGAACATCCTACCCAAACTTATTTATCTATTTAGTGCCATACCCATTGAACTTCCAAAAAATTTTCTTTACTGATTTAGAAAAAACCCTAACAAAGTTCATTTGGAAGAACAAAGGATCAAGGATATCCAGGGAAATAATGAAAAAAAAATACAAAGGAAGGGGGCTTGCAGTCCCATATCTCAAACTATATTACAAAGCAGCAGTCATCAAAACAATCTGGTACTGGCTAAGAGACAGAAAGGAGGATCACTGGAATAGACTTGGGGCAAGTGACCTCAGCAAGACAGTATATGATAAACCCAAAGATCCCAGCTTTTGGGACAAAAATCCACTATTTGATAAAAACTGCTGGAAAAATTGGAAAAGACAGTGTGGGAGAGACTAGGTCTGGATCAACATCTCACACCCTACACCAAGATAAACTCAGAAAGGGTGAATGACTTGAATATAAAGAAGGAATCTATAAGTAAATAAGGCAAACACCGAATAGTATACATGTCGGACCTTTGGGAAGGGAAAGACTTTAAAACCAAGAAAGACTTAAAAAGAGTCACAAAATGTAAAATAAATAATTTTGACTACATCAAATTAAAAAGCTTTTGTACAAACAATACCAATGTAACTAAAATCAGAAGGGAAGCAACAAATTAGAAACAATCTTCATAAAAACCTCTGACAAAGGTTTAATTACTCAAATTTACAAAGAGCTAAATCAATTGTACAAAAAATCAAGCCATTCTCCAATTGATAAATGGGCAAGGGACATGAATAGGCAGTTTTCAGATAAGGAAATCAAAAGTATTAATAAGCAGGTGAAAAATATTCTAAATCTCTTATATCAGAGAGATGCAAATCAAAACCTCACCTCACACCTAGCAGATTGGCTAACATGACAGCAAAGGAAAGTAATGAATGCTGGAGGGGATGTGGCAAAATAGGGACACTAATTCATTGCTGGTGGGGTTGTGAATTGATCCAACCATTCTGGAGAGCAATCTGCACTTTGATCCAGCCATAGCACTGCTGGGTTTGTACCCCAAAGAGATAATAAGGAAAAAGACTTGTACCAGAATATCCATAGCTGCGCTCTTTGTGGTGGCCAAAAATTGGAAAATGAGGGGATGCCCATCAATTATGGAATGGCTGAAAATTGTGGTATATGTTGGTGATGGAATATTATTGTGCTAAAAGGAATAATAAAGTGGAGGAATTCCATGGAGTCTGGAACAACCTCCAGGAAGTGATGCAGAGAGAGAGAGGAGCAGAACCAGGAGAACATTGTACACAGAGACTGATACACTGTGGTACAATCGAACGTAATGGACTTCTCCATTAGTGTCAATGCAATGTCCCTGAACAACCTGCAGGGATCTAGGAGATAAAATACTATCCACAAGCAGAGGACAAACTGTGGTAGTAAATACACTAAGGAAAAGCAATTGGTTGACTACAGGGGTTGAGGGGACATGTCTGAGGAGAGACTCTAAATGAATCCTCTAATGAAAATACCAACAACATGGAAAAGGGTTTGAATCAAGAATACCTGTGATACCCAGTGGAATCGCGCATCAGCTAGGGAAGAGGTGGTGGGGGGGAGGAAAAGAAAATGATCTTTGTCTCCAATGAATAATGTTTGGAAATGACCAAATAAAATAATGTTAAAAAAAAGAAGGAAAAACAGGATAGACCAAACCAAAAAAATAATATCAAAAGATCATAGCTGAAAACCAGTCTTTAAAGACTAGAATTGGTCAAATAGAAGCTAATGATTTTACAAGACAGCAAGAATTAATAAAGCAAATCAAAAGGATGAAAAAATGGAATAAAATATTAAATATCTCATTGAAAAGATACTTGACCTTTAAAACAGATCCAGGAGAGAAAGTTTGAGAATTTTTGGACTACCTGAAAGCCTGGAACAAAAAAGAAAATTACAAGAAATTATCCAAAAGGAATATTCCAAAGTTTGAGTGACTTATTATACATTAATACCTCACTATGTATGTTATCTATTCTTTTCTTTTTTATTAAGATATCAAATATGTATGGTGGTTCTCCTCTCCTATACATTTGATCAAGACTATATTCACATTTATGCAATGCCTACTATCTGCTCATTGATTCCCATTGGTTTTGACAGAACAAATCAAATTAACTTCAAAGTTGGATCTTCAAAAATGTTTAAGGAAAAGTGTCACATCGCCCAAAATATTCTTGTTCAGAGATAAAACTCTCCAGCTCCTTAAGCTAATCTTCCTATAGTGTTATCTGGAGAATTTTTAATATCGTTATCATTGACCTCTGGATATTTCAAAGCTTATCAATTTCTCTCTTAAAATGGAGCATCCAAAAAAGAATGTAATAAAGTCATAGAAACTCAGTATTGGAAGGGAACCACAATCATCAATCATCTAATCTAATCAATGTTTATACAAAAGACTCTTCTTACTGTATGACTGAATGAAACAAAATTTGTCAAGAAACTACGATGTACAAACTACTATGGCAAGTGCTGGAACAGAAAAGTAATTGAAACCAATAGAAAATAATACCAATAGAAAAATAGCATAAAAAAGTAATTTAAGTCTTGGTCTCAAGTTTATCTTATTCTAATAGTGAGTGATAACATATAAGGAAGTTTATAGCTTTAAGTCAAACAAAAGGATAGTATGGTCCTTAAGGTAAAATAGTAAAATTAATGACAATTAATTTTTTTTCATATTAATTTTCCTGTTAAAATAAAACTGGTTTCTGGAAAGACCTACATGAACTGATAAGGAGTGAAATAAGCAGACCCAAGCAAACATTATACACAGTTATTGAAACATTGTGGGATGATCAAATGTAATAGACTTTGCTACTAAAAGCAATAGAATGATTCAGAAAAATTTTGAGAGATTTATGAGAAATAATACCATCCATATCTAGAGAAAGAACTATTAGAGTAGAAATGCAGAAAAAAAACATATGAAAACATATAAACTTGTTTATATAGATAAATTGGGGCTTTGATTTTAAATGATTACTCTACTAAAAAATTAACAATTTGGGAATATGTTTTGAGTGATAATACATGTATGACCCAGGGGATTTGCTTACCAACTCCAAAAGGGGGGAGGAAAGATTTTAGAAAGACAATATGAATCATGTAACCATGGAAAAATATTTTTAAAAATAATATCAGTTTTTGATGCTGAACCATTTGTCTATTACAAAGGGTGGTGGTATTTGTTTTTCTTCTTTGGGCCTCTAGTAGTTGTGGCTACTATTGAAGTTTCTTCCTGAAATGATATCTGTGAATGATGGATCACAAGGAGAAAAAGCATTCTAAATGGGGTGGACAGGCTGCCTTTTAATGATCAGTTAATGGCAGTTGGTCAGAAGTTGATATTGGCAGTATGGTATGCCGCTTCATCAGTGTGATTGCTCCTTTCAGTAATTACTGCAGGGTCTGTACTAGAAGCAATGGCAGTAGTCTGGGGTCTACTCCTGTTCCAAGGTTTTTGCTTTTTTTATCCTAAGTTATTTCCTAAGAAGTAGCCGTGGTTTCACTTACCTGGAACATATTGTCCCTTGCCTTTCCCTCAGAACCCCTTGATGCTTTATCTAAGGCAGCGGTTCTCAACCTCTCAATTTGTAGCAATGAGAATACATAATGCATATCAGGTATTTGCATTCCAAATCATAACTGTAGCAAAATTATAGTTTGGAAGTAGCCCCCAAAATAATTTTTTGGTTTGGGGTCACCACAACATGAGGAACTGTATTGTGAGGTCACGGCATTAGAAAGGTTGAGAACCGCTGATCTAAGGTGTCCTACAGGTAACAGTTGAATAATAATTTATGAGGATGCCTAACCCTTTCTTCCCAGGACTTGTTAGTTTTCAAAAATTGGGTCAGCGAATTGCATATTCTACCAGTAAAGAAAGGTTTCAGGTAAGGGATCTATGATGGACTACTGTTAAGGACCAATCTGATTAAATTGGGAGATGCTAGTCAAGCAACATGACCTATTTAGTCAAATGGAGTCTGTGATTTGTATACATAGAGGGAGATTCTACCCCAATGAAATAACAATTTTAACATATATTTTCCAAAATTATAAGATCCATACTGTCTCTCTCCTTCTCTCCCTCCCCTTCCCCATCCCTGAGCTGGCAAACAATTTGATCTGAGTTCTACATGTATGATCATGGAAAACCTATTTCCATATTGGTCATGCTGTGCAGGAATATTCACATAGAACCAAAACACCAAAAGAGAAATACACACAAATAAAATAAAGGGGAAAATAGTATATTCAATCTATTTTCATATCTTATCAATTCTTTCTCAGGAGGTAGATACTGTCCTTCCTCATAAGTCCTTCATGAAATTCACATTTCTGAATTATTGAAGTATTCCTCTTTGGGTAGACAATGAAAGGAAATGAATGTGAAAACCCTTGAAAACTCTTAAATTCTATTAAAATATGAGCTACTTTTGAGAATACCCATGTTTAATCAGACTAGAAGTTTTCATATATTCCTACATTCTTCCATTGACTGTGACATCACTGGATGTGAGAAAGAATTCTGATCTCCCCAAATAAAATTAGAAATGCCAAATTTTCAATCAGTATATACCCTCAAAAAGTTCTCTGGTAACAGTTTTAATTCTACCATTATATATTTATTCCTTTAGCTTAAGAGTAGAAAAATGGACTTAAAACCTTAGAAACAAGGAAGTCCCACTCATTATGTGATCTATTTAAAGACCTATTACCATGAGTGTATTCCACTAGGTTAATGAATTGGAAAAATCACAACCTGATTTCCTGATAAAATTCTAATTAAGGTTACATTCATATTTTTTAAAATGGTATTGTTCTAAACATAATAGACCTCATCTGGAAATTTTACATATATACATATATGTTTATATATGTATGCATACATACAAACACATTTACCAACATTTATTTTTATTTTAGAGTTCTAAATATTCAATCAGATCAGGCCAATCACTTTTAAGCCCTACCCAATGATCTTGACAGGAATGTACATACATCCCACCTCCCTAGTATTTAGATAAAAGTTTGAGAATATTATAATTCTTCTAGTTGCATAATATACAATGTACAAACTAAAATTCAGTTAATAGCCCTAGAGTTAGTGCCCTGTAACACAAGAATTCATACTTACTCTTAAACCTTTTCCTTAATTGTATAATGTAAGGCAATATTTTTGTCCCAATCAAGAAAAACTTTTCCTTCCCATCATTCCCCGTTGAATTATAAATGGTCTATAAAGGTTAAAGCTTTTATCCCTGTCAAAATATTATCAATATAGATAAAAATGCATATTCTGTGAGATGGAATTTCTCTTGAGAAGACCAAATTCTAGTGAATTGGGAAATAAACTCTTTTTTTATTAAAGTCTCATCAGTATGTTTGTTTAAAGTAAATGTAATCTAGATGAGCACTAGTTTTTGTTGAGGGAAGAAAAAAAATACATGGAAAACTTTAAAACCTTGATCCTAGAATTCCCATTCATCATATGCTCCATTTAGAGACTTAATGCCAGGAGTATATTCCACTGGGTGAAGGGGAAAAAATCATAATCTCATTCCCTGGTAAAATCCCAAATACGGTTACATTCATATTTTTATAATGATATTATTCTAAATATAATCAAGATCCTCTCTATTTATTCATTGATTTATTCACTATAGAGCCAAGGCTTATTCAGGACAGAACACTTCTTGTTGGAAAGTTCTTTCCATTGATATAAATCTGGGATTCATCAATGATATATTCTCTGAAAAACCACCTGGAGCACTTAGAGAGTATAAGGGATAGTGTACATCAGAGGCAGGACTTGAACTCATGTCTTCCTTGATTCCAAGACTGGTACCCATTTCACTATGTTATACTTTCTCACACCAACACAATCCTCTACAATACTGGGGTATGGATCAAACATCTACAACCAAACAAATCTTAAATATATTTCCATTTAAAGGAAATGTGATGAGATAGCAAGACCCTTTAATCTGACGTTGGGAAAAACCTTAATTTAGATATCACCCTGACATGTCTTAGTTATATGACCCTTAAACACATCACTTAACTTCTCTCTGCCTCAGTTAGTTACCTATAAAATGAGAATTATGCCTATATTTCTTATACACAATAGGTATGAGAATCAATAGACAGTCAACACACATTTAGTAAGCACCTACTATGTATGTTAAAGAGCAGATAGAGGGTGAAGTAGACAGAGCATCAAGCCTGGAGTCAGGAAAACCTGAGTTAAATCTAGCCTCAGATACTTGCTAGTTGTATGACTCTGAGCCAGTCACTTAACAATGTTTACCTGTTTCCTCAATTGTAAAATGTGCTGGGGAAACCCCCAAAGGGGATCACAAAGAGTTGGACACAACGGAAACCATCAAACCACCACCGCAACAGAGTCCTTTAGCAAGCTTGATACAGGATATGATTCAGTTACTATTATTTTTTAATTGTTCACCCTGACTGTTGGCTTTTTAAATAGGAATATATGAGCGGTTGGTCTCTAGTACCATTTTCATCCTCATCTGTCTTTTCTCATACCTTGTCTCTCACCTCTTGGGCTAGACTATTCTTTGTAGTTATACCAGGTCCCTGCTTTAAAGCATCTCATCCAGAGATTCCCCTCCTTGGCAAAGTCCCTCATCAGTTACTCTTTGTTTTTTGTTCACTAGCTGTGGATCTGAGCATTGTTGTAATGATAGATGTAGTCTGCACACTAAACCAATAATAATGTATTCATGAGCTAATCCCTACTCCAGTCACTCTGCAAGGTACATAGAGGGTAAGCATTATCTCCCTAAAGGGGAAACAAATCCTTCACTTCCTCCTCCAAGTCACTATTGCCATTGTCTACTGTCCACCCCATCCACTGACAACCTGCTGGAGGGAATATTAATTCTATCTCAGTGTTTCTCCTTCCTTACCACCCACTCACTTAACCCTTTGAAATTAAGTTTGCAATCACACTGCTTTCCTAAAACCACTTTCTTAAAGATCAAGAATGGCATCTTTATTGTCAAACACTCCCATCATATTTCTGTCTTTATAATCCAGTGACTTCTCGGAACCTTGACATCTTTGACCATCCCATTCTCTTTTCCTGATTCTCTCTGCCCCCTTGGTCCCTACATCATCGCATTAGCACCAAGCTGGAATGCTTTCCCTCCACTCATCTGTCTCTTGGATTTACTTCAATATTTAGCATAAAAGTCTTCTTCTACATGAGGCTTTTCATGATCTCCTGTGCCCCTAGTGCCTTCTCCTCTAAGGTTACCTTATAGCTATTAAATATATTTTCTATATATCTATAAATTTGTTCTGAGTCAATATGTTGCCTCTCTTGCTAGACTGAACACTCCTTGAGGACAAAAATCTGTTTTTTATGTTTTTCTATCCTTAGCACTTACCATAGAATATGGCACATAGTATGTATTTAGTAAACATCTGCTTATTTGTTTGTTTAATTTCCATAATACTGGATTTGCGTAGCTCAATTTCTATGTTCTTCACTTTGTTTTTCTGACTCCTTACACTAGAATGGTGATGTTGAACCTTTTAGAGACTGTGAGCTGTGCCCCATTCCCCCCAGACTGAGTGTTGCATGCACCACAGGGAAGGAATAAAATACTTCAATTGGGCTGCTGGGCAGAAGGGTGAGTGAAGTGAGGAATCTCCTCAGCCCAGATAGAGAGGAGGAGGGGAGTATGTACTCCCATTGGCCTGCTAGGTAGAGGGATGGGTGATGTGAAAAATGTCATCAGGCATCAAGGAGAGGGGAAAAGGAGCAACTCCACCGGGGTCCCTCTGCCTTTCTAGTAATCAACTCTGGTGGGTTATGGTACAAGTGTCCATAGAGAGTGTTCTGTGTGCCCCTTTGGCACATGTGCTATAGATTCACCATCATGGCACTAAAATGTCTTCCCAGAGTTTCTTCTGGGTATTCTCTTATCTTGCTATAGTTTCCTAATTGGAATTTTCATTCACTATCGTGACTTCAACTGTTACATCTACAAAGATTATCCTCAAGTGGCCCCCAACCTCTTAGAGTTCCAGGCCAATATTTCCCAATTTTGTTGAATACCTCCATATGTATATCCCACTGGCATCTTAAGTTCAAAATGGCCACAGTTATCCTTGTCATCTTTTCCCAAACTTTCTTAGTTTTTGTTGATAACACTGCCATCTTCCCAGTCTCCAAAGCCTGTAACTTCAGTCATATTTGACTCTTTTCTCTCTCCTTCACCTTTGACATTTGATTACTAGTCAAACTTTGTTAATCCCATTTCCACAATATCCCTCCATCCATCTGTTCCTTTCCATTCTCAATGCAAGTACTTTAAATTAGGTTATCAGATGAGAAAATAAATGTAAAGTCCTTCAAAAAACTTAAAATTCCATAAAAACCTTAACTATAATGAGCTTCACCTTAATCATCTCTTATCATTCAGCCTATGGTAATATTAAGTCCTGTTTATGATTCCAACCTAGTTCTTACTAATCACAATACAACAAAGTTAATCCTACTAATAATACTCCTTTCCTGAAAACATTAAGTAATTACTCATAGAAAGATGTAGTAGCAAGAGAATTGGAATTAGAACCAGCCATGGGTTCAAATTTGTGTCCTTAATCAAATCAGTTTACTTTTCCAACACCTAGATCACACAATGGATACAATGATGAACTTGGACACTGAAAAATCTGTTTGAATTCTGCCTCAGCCAATTTCTATCTGTGTTACCTTGAGTAAGTCACTTAAACTCACTAAATCTTTTTTAAATTTGTTTTCAAAATGAATAAAATAATTTCCCTCACCTCACAAGGTCAATGTGAAGATCAAATGAAATAACATCTAAATTCCTTGGAGAAGCTTTAAAATAGTATATGAAATGTTAGCTATTACCTGGCCTCAGTCTCTTTATCTGGAAAATTATTGTTGTTACAAAAGAGAACTCAGAACCCTTACAGCTTTAAATCTATAATTTCCTTTCCTTTTTTTAATTTTATTTTTATTGTCATGTAAAACACATTTCCATATTGGTCATTGTAAGAGCACACTCATACATAACCAAAATTCCAAAATGAAACCATAAATACACTAATGTGAAAGACAACTCCAATAGTTCTTTCTCTGGAGGTGGACAGCATTCCCTGTCATAAGTCTTTCAGGATTGTCCCAGACCATTTCACTGATAAGAGCAGCAAAGTTTTCACAGATAATTGTTGTCCAATACTTTTGTTATCAGGTACAATATTTTCTGATTTCTGATTATTTTGCCCTGTATCAGTTCCTACATATCTTTCCAGCTTTTTCTGAAATCATCTTGCTTATCATTTCTTATAGCACAATAGAATTCCATCAGCAAAGTGCATCACAATTTGTTTAGTCATTACCCAAATGATGGACATATGATTGACTTTTCAACAAAATATAGTCTTGATTCAACTATTTGGATATCTCCACAATTCATATTTCCACTTGCCTTAACTGACTCTAAATTTCAAATACTCTAGGCTATGAGATATCTTCCTATCCTAATCTCCTTTTTCTTATTTCCACTGCTTTGCTCAGTCTTTCCTCCATGTCTGAAATAGACTAATCTAACCATACTGGTATAAAGGAAAGAGCCTAGGAACTCAAGACAATGGACTTAAGTCTTTGCATTGGGTGCAAGTTGAAATGGAATCCTTTTAAGGTTTGGCATAAGAGCCTTCTTCTGCATGAGGGCTAATCAATAGACTTTTGCTTACCACCAGTATGATTTAGGGAGTCACAACCTCCATGAACCACACTTTCCTCATCTGTAAAATGAGAATATTGGATTCAATAGCCTTTGAAGTCATTCCAGTTCTAGAGTTATGATCTTACAATTACTATTACCAAAAACAAATATATACCTGTCAAAAATCCCTATCTTCATTCAAGACCAACTTCCCAATTTTGTAATCTGGTCAAACAAATATCCAGGCTAACTGCTTGACCTTTAGATTGGTTCCATTTGGTCACAAAATTTATCCCACTTGTTTTAACATGTATCATAGAAAAACATTCACTTCTCCAATAGAAGCTTGGGTCAAAACTGTGTTCTCTGCTACAGAAATTGTACTTCTAAACAAAAAGTCATTGCATCAGTACTTCCCTGCCATCACTCCTCAGATTGGATTTTTCCCATTTTATAGTCAGTGGTTTTCAAATGTGGCCATTCTAAGAGCTCAAAAGATCTCTTATGTGGGCAGAAAAAGTTTGGAATCTAAATAACTTTAATAATCTCCATCTCCTCCAATTTTCAGGTCTAATTTGTGTTATAGGCAAAAACGCCCTAAGCGAAACCTTTTAAAGGGAAATTGACTGAGCTAATAAGACACCTTTAAAAAATCCTTTGCATTTTAACATTCTTAAATGACTCCCATAATCTGATATTCTGTAGCTAATGCACATCTACATATCTAACCAGCTTCAGCAAGGCTTATCCGTAAAGTCAGAGCTTCTTCAATCAAGACAAATGGAGAGATGATTGTGAGATCAGGTATATTACTGAGCCACGGTTCTGTGATGAATTCACATGGGAAGTCGAGGCATTTCCCATTCTGACAATTTAGTCATTCTTAGAAACCTTATGGCATACTGAAAGATCCAAAGAGCTTAAAGTTGTCAAGTTTATATATAAAGACACACCTAAGAACCAACCATTGATTCAATCCCATGTTTGCTCTTGGAATGTTCCTTGCCTTCGAGAATTAGATTTTTTTCCTGATATTATTAGTAGGTGGCATTTATGTGGGCATTTAAATATCTCAAAGTGCTCAGATACATGATCTCTTTTTTGCCTCACAACCATTCTACCAGGTTTTATTATTTGTAAAAGTGGGGAACTGAGGATCAGGGAATTTACTTTGCTCATAGTGAGATAGGTAATAAGTGGTAGAAGTGGGATTTGAATACATGTCCCCAACTCCAAGTTCCATACATTCCATACTTCTTGCTGCCTTAAAAATTACAATAAAAGTTTGAAATTTCTAGGACTGAAATTATTGCCATTAACATAATGTCTGAGTGCAGAATTCTAGGCATAGAATCAAGATGTGGTTTCAAACCCTACTTCTGACTCATTGCTGTTGAAGCAAATAAATTAAGTGATAATTATATTTATTGACCTCTTCCACAAAAAAACATCATTTGTTACATAAACCACTTATTTGCACAATAGTTTGCTTGATACAGATAAATCTTTCAATCTACCAAATGCCCTAATTTGCCACAAGAATTCTGGTAACCAGATTAAAAGGCAAATAAACTGGGGAAATAGCTTTATAGTAAGTCTCTCTGACAAAGGTTTCATTTATCAAATATATAGAGAACTAAGTCCAATTTTTCCCCAATTGACAAATTGTCAAAGGATATGAACAGGCAATTCTCAGATGAAGAAATTAAAGTCATATGAAAAAAAAATGCTCCAAATCACTATTGATTGTAAAATTGCGAATTAAAATAACTCTGTTACCACCTCACACATATCAGACTAATAAGATCAAAAAGGGAAATGATAAATATTGGAGTGCATGAGGAAAAATTGGAACACTAATACACTGCTGGTGGAGTTACAAACTGATACAACCTTTCTAGTGAGCAATCTGGAACCATGTCCAAAGGGCTATTAAACTGAGTATAGCCTTTGACCCAGAAATGCTACTACTAAGTCTGTATCCCAAGGAGATTAATGATAGGGGGGAAAAATCTACTTGTACCAAAAATATTCATGGCAGCTCTTTTTTTGGTGGCAGTGAACTGGAAACTAAAGGGATATCCATCAATTAGGGAATGGCTGGACAAGTTGTGGTATATTCTTTCAAAGCAATACTGTTGTGCCATAAGAAATGACAGAGAAAATGATCATAAAAAACCCAGAAAGATTTCTATGAAGTGCTACAAAGTGAAGTGAGCAGAATCAGGAGATTCTCCACAGTAACAACAATTATATATGATAATCAACTGTGAATGACAACTGTTATCAATAAGACAAGAATCAAGGGCAAGTCCAAGGGAATCATGATGAAAAAGAATATTCACTGCCAGAGAAGGAACAGAGGGAGTCCAAAAGCAAATATTTTCTTTACTGTATTTCTGCCACGAATTTTTGCCTAGTGTATTCCTCCTTTCACAATGTGACAAACACAGAAATGTATATTATGTGATAATATATGTACAACTTATATTGTATTGCCTATCTTCTTGGGGAGGAGGGAGAGAAAGAGCATGGATTGCAAAATATCAGAAAACAAATATTGTAAAATTGCACTGACATGTAACCTGGAAAATATATAATTTCTTTTTAAAAAAGAGAACTCTGGTAACCCCTTCCAAAGGATTTCACAAGAATTTGAGGTTTAGATAAATGCTTTTCAATCAATAGCATCAGACAATAAAGCTCACATTTAAGTTCCAAAACAAGATGAAAATATTTCTTCAAGAGAAAGGAAAAACCAATCAATGAGGCAATTTGTGATATTTTCTACCATAACAAACTATTTCAAAGATTCCAGCATGACATAAAGAGATTGTAAATTACAAAGGTTCAAACAATAGTAAATTCTAAAAACAAGCCCAATTTTATCTGGTCAGATGACAATAATTAGCATCTCTGATCTCTTACAGAATATGCCAGCCCTGGCAAAGAAACAATTGTTCTTGATCATCAGCCCAAGCTAGAAGACAATTCAATTTAACTGAGCATTAAAATGCATATCTTAAATGTACACATCCCTATTTATCTGAAATTTTAATTTAGTATCTAACTACCTATGGAACATAGCATATCCCTACATCTCCATGTGATTCAAGCAACTCCAGATGACTTATTAGAGAAGTCAGAAGTGGGTTCGATCTCATAGATGGAGTTCAGTATTTCCTAAGGTGATACAACCAGAGAGCTTTTCAAAAATACTAAGACTGGACCTTTGTATTCCCTATCTTCCCCTGGGCTTCTGAGTCTATGCTATGACAGAATACACAAAGAGAAAATTATTTCCAAGAAATAGTCCTTCAGGCTGGTATCCTTATCCCCATTGATTTTTATGTTTAGGATGATTAATTTTAATTTTGTTTCTGCCCCAAGGTCGTCATACAGAAGATCAATAATGCTATAATTTAGAACTTTAGTTGAAGCAAAGCTATGTCTACATACCTTTGAATAGCTAAGATCAGGCCCTTCTGCTTGCCTTGTGATTAAGTAGCTTCCTGTATTTATGGTATCAAACCAGCACTGTGACTTTGGAAACGAACAAGCATAATTCTTGTGAGCTCCAGGCCATACCGTACAGATTGAAGTCCTTATTTTCAATGGTATGTCAGATATTTTTACTTCAGTGTCCCATAACATTGAAACTAGAATGGTGTAGGCAGTAATGTTAAACACACTGGCTCCTGGACCCATTCAGCCTACAACATAGTAAGACTCAATCCTTTTTTGTTCTTTGAAAATTTTTATTTAATTAATTAATTTAGAATATTTTCCATGATTACATGATTCATGTTCTTTCCCTTCTCTCCTCCCATCCCCTCCCATAGCCAATGAGCAATTCCACTGGCTTTTACATGTGTCATTGATCAAGACCTATTTCCATATTATTAATATTTGCAATAGAATAATCATTTAGAGTCTGCATTCCCAATCATATCCCCATTGACCCATGTGATCAAGCAGTTGTTCTTATTCTGTGTTTCTGCTCCCACAGTGCTTCCTCTGATGTGGATAGTGGTTTTTCTCATAGATTCCTCTAAGTTGTTCAGGGTCACTGCACTGCCACTAATGGAGAAGTTCATTACATTCTATTGTGCCAATGTATCAGTCTCTGTGTACAATGTTCTCCTGGTTCTGCTCCTCTCACTCTGAATCAATTCCTGGAGGTTGTTCCAGTCTCCATGGAACTCCTCCACTTTATTATTCCTTTGAGCACAGCAGTATTCCATCACCAACATATACCACAGTTTGTTCAGCCATTCCCCAATTGAAGAGCATCCCCTAATTCTCCAATTTTTTGCCACCACAAAGAGCGCAGCTATGGTTTTCTACTATTTTATTTTTGTCTTTTGATCCTCAAATCCTATAATAGTCTATGACACATATTAAGTAGGTCCTTAATAAAAACTTGATTAATTATTAATTAATTATTGAAAGGCAATTCCCTATGGTCTATTTACAGATAGCAAACCACTTGATGAAATCACATCTCTTTATATTAGCATTCCACTATTAACTCAAACTGAATATATCTAAAACTAAAATGGAGCTCTTTTCCTCCCTCCAAAATTTAAGCTTTCTTGACTGTTAATGTTACTCCATTTCCCCAGTCTCCTAGATTCAGTCTTGGCACTATCTTTGATTGTTTCTTTTCTCCTACTTCCTATACCACAATGAATCAACAAATCCATACCTTTATATCTACCTCTTGCTTTTCATTATCACCACCTACCCCCACATTTACCTATTACTTCCCACTTGGACTGTTATAACAGCCTCCTCTCCAGAAATGCTGCCTCCAGTTTCTTATCCCCAATCAATCCAATCTATGGATTATTGCCTAGAATTGACACTACGTCGAAGACCTACATAATTCAGGCAGTATTCCAACCCACTTCACCATTCAGATGGCAACCTATTATTAACTCGAGAGACATCTTAGATATGTGATTCGAGAGGTTAAATCCTGAATTTTTTTTTACTATACATATACTATACATATTATTTCATTGATAGAGACAACTTCTGCTGTAAAAGCAATTCTATTTCATTGTTTATAACGATCCCTAAAAAAAAAAAACAAAAAACAACAACAACAACAACAAAATCTTGGTGACCTCACACCAAGAGACAGTGAAATATTATTCACTAAATGTATTTTTTAAGAGCTAAAACTTTTACACATTTCCTTGAGGTACCTTCCATTTTGATTTAGAACACCACAAAAGGCAACAATTCATGCAACATTGTAGTAATTATTTAGTCAATGTTTTTTGATTGAACAAAGAGTATCTGTGGCAAAATTTGAATTCCTCAGATGTAAGTTCCTTTAATATGTTCCAAATGATGAATAAAGCTTTGTTTTAGAATTTAGATGTTCAGTTCCACTCCATAATTCTTTACAATATCATACAATATTAACTGTAGCTCTGTATCCATCCAGTGGTTAAATGCTTCATTTCAAGGGAGCGGAATCAGATCCATTACTTAGAATGTAGGACAGAATAGAGCATGCATGAGAGATACTGTGATATTTCCGTGTTCAGGGATTTTCTCCCCTTCTTTGACTTCATAGATTTTATCTCAAACACAACCTATTGAATTCCATCTTTAGAGAAAATAAGAGCCCGAAACAATTTAGTTGAAAAATAAGACATTCTGCATTTGTGAGAAAATACCAAACTTAACTGATAAATAGTGGACAAGTGAAAAGGAAGTAAAGGCTAATGATACAGTGAAATTTTGGCTATATGAAAACTGTCAGTTTCATGCAATCAAAAGAAATAAGCAAACTCAAGAGGGTCCCAGAATACCTTTGGTGAACCAAGAAGATTAATTATATTCCTCTGTGACCAGGGGAGTTGTCAGCCCAGAGAAACATTGGCCCCTCTGGTTTATTCAAGAAATGCTGCCATCTTGCCCTGGTAAGCAGCCAGGTCTGGTTCTCAATCCATAAGACTAATAATGGTGGTCACAGAGTGATATTTCAAAGGGAAGCCCAATGGGAGAGATCTTACTTTTAAGGCTAATATCACATCTTCCTAACTCTGAGGCAGGAAAATATCAGGTTCTGATATTTCTTAAGAGTGTGGCAATGAATACAGAGGTTGAGGGGACATGACAGAGGATAGACTCTAAATGAACACTCTAATGCAAATACTATCAACAAAGCAACGGGTTCAAATCAAGAAAACATCTAATGCCCAGTGGACTTACGCGTCGGCTATGGGGGGTGGGGGGGAGGAAAAGAAAATGATCTATGTCTTTAACGAATAATGCTTGGAAATGATCAAATAAAATATATTTTAAAAAAAAAAAGAGTGTGGCAAAACAGAGAACTGAATCTAGGATGAGAAAGACCTGAGTTCAAATGGCTCCTTTAACACTTCTACTATGATTATGGGAAAATCATTTCCCTTCACTGAACTTCATTTCCTCAGTCCACTATTTATCATAAATAGGGTTAATTACTTATACAAAAAAAAATTGATAGCAGCTCTTTTTGTAGTGTCAAAGAATTGGAAATCAAGGGGATATCCAATAATTGGGGAATGGCTGAACAAATTGTGGTACCTATTGGTGATGGAATATTATTGTGCTGTGAGAAATGATAAGGAAGATGATTTCAGAAAAAGGTGGAAATATTTACAGAAACTGATACAGAGTGAAATAAGCAGAAATGGGAGAACATTGTACATGATAACAGCAATATTGGACGATGATTATCTGTAAAAACGTGACTACTTTCAGCAACACAATGATCTGGGACCATCCTGAAAGACTATGATGGGGAATGCTCTCCACCTCCAGAGAAAGAACTCTTGGAGTCATCTTTGCATTGATATATTTATGGTTTTATTTCAGGGTTTTGGTTCTATGTGAGAGTACTCTTAGAACAGCAACTAATATGGAAGTGTGTTTTGCATGGCAATAAAAATAAAATTTTGAAAAGAAACTATAGAGTCAATGATATTTGAAGTATTATAAGGATAAGAAAGTAGAAATCAGAGAATTTCACTGTTACAGGAACTCCAAGTGAGAGAACACCTCCTTCACAAGTCACCACCTTCTCTGAAACTTGTCTTAGAGAAGTGCTTAGAACAATGAGATTTTTTATAAATTTTTATATATAATTTTATAACATATATATATAATAATATATAATTTATATATAATTTTTTATAAATTTTTATAAACGTGGAAATATGTATGGTCTCATAATACATACACAGTCTATATCATATTACTTCTGGTTCTATCATATATATTATATATATTATCATATATATCATATTACCATCTGGGGAGGGAGAAGGGATGGGGTAAAGGGAAAGAATATGGATCAAAAAAGGTCAGAAATGATCATTTAAAACTGTATCAACATGTAATAGAGAAAAAAATTTAATTTTAACTTTTTGAAAAATATAAGAATTTATGAATTTCTTGATGAACCAAATATAGTACTGCTTCTTTTTATCCGTAAGGCAAAAAGACTAGATATAGGATGAAAAATATTATTTCAAAGAAAAAACTTTGCCTCATTTTATGTGACTAGTTCTTCTATTATTAAGATTTATCTAAGTTTACACAGCTGTTATGTTTCTGGGTTCTAAATCTAAGCTTGGAAGTTGGCCCTCTATTTATAATGCAAAACAACTTCTTATAGTATTATCCCAGCATTAGTAGCATAGCTATAGTACTCCACCTAAATAGAAATACCCAGAAAGTCAGTGTGATACAATGGAAGGAGGAGCTGGTCTTGGAGTCAGGAAGACTTAGCTTCAAATCCTGCCTTTGACACCTTCTGGTGATGTGACCCTGGGCAAGTAACTCAATATCTCTTTGCCCCTTCAGTTATTTCATTATGCAATCTGATTTGGTATATAACTCTTTTAAACCCTTATTTTCTATCTTAAGATCAATACTATGTATTGCTTCCAAGGTAGAAGACTGGTAAGGGCTAGGCAATGGGGGTTAAGTGACTTGTCCAAGGTCATATAGGTGGGAGGTATCTGAGGCCAGATTTGAACCCAGGACCTTCCATCTCTAGTCTTGGTTCTCAATCCACTGAGCCACAGAACTTCTCCCTGATATATATCTTGAACATGCATGGTGGCCTCCTTGACTAGTTTGTGACCTCCTCTAAGGCATTGCATTTGCCTTTTTTGTACCCCAGAAAGTGGGCATTGTGCCTGGCACACAGTAAATATTTAATACAAACTCCCTCATAAACTAACAGCTAGAAATGCCTCCTCACCCCTTTCAATAAGGAAACCACAGGCTTAATCTCCCAAAGCAAATACCTCTCTCCAGTGAGCCCCCAGTTAGATAATGTTCACAGAATACTTTGATAACATTAAAATGCTATATGGATCTCCGTTGTTTTCTTCAAGTTCCCCAGATTTAATCCAATAGCCTGGCAATTGTGGGGAAAGTGTCCATCAAATCAAGAGATTTTTTGTAAAAGGAGAAAAAAAGCTATTTGAGATATAAAGTTTTCTCCTTCTGAGTTCCTTTGGGTAAAGCACTACCTGCCACCCACACAGACCTCAGACATTTCTAAGGGCACAGGTTCCTCCGCAGGATAGAGAAACGTTCTTTGGGGGACAATTTCCTTTGTTAGCTCTCTTTTTGCCAAGAGGAGTGAATGGCTCACTCAACTCTTTTTTTGATGTCAGGGTCACAGTCATGACAGGTTGAGGCTCTAGGGGTACCGATTAACCTGGTTCTCCTGCTCTGATATTGCTGACACATCTCAGCACCTGAGGCCACTGCCTCTTTCTGGCCCGAGTCTCTGTAGTTTTCTCCTAGAATAGCTTTATGTATGACCGTTTCTGTCCTGCTCACTTTGCAATGTCATGTGGCTGATTTTGTTTGAAACTGTGCCTGCACAACACAAGTAAACTTTTTTTTCCTAAAAGCCCAAAAACTTAATTCAGAGTCTGCCTGCCCAGGATCAAAATATTGAACCAAGTCATTCAACCTGCGAAAAAAATAGTCAATTGGACAAAGTAAGTCTGGTTTTTCTTTTTAATTGGATAGTTGTTTCAAGGAGTCGCGTTATTTTTTTTAATTCTATCATTGAGAAGGATTATCTAGCCTAGAGTTTAATCTATAATTAATCAATATAGAACAATAATTAACATAAATAATTAAGTCATAATTTCAAGGAAAATATCCACAATGGATATATTTATGCCAACAGCTAAAAAATAAAAAAAGAAAACCTGGTTGTCAGAATCTTTATTCACAGCACCCTATTTTTTTTCTTTTTAACCCCTTACCTTCCATCTTGGAATCAATACTGTTTATTGGTTCCAAGGCAGAAGAGCAGTAAGGGCTAGGCAATGGGAGTTAAGTGACTTACCCAGGGTCACATAGTCTGAGGCCAGATTTGAACCTAGGACCACCCGTCTCTAGGTCTGACTCTCAATCCACTGAGCCATCCATCTGCCCCCAATACACAGCACCCTGTTTTAATGACCAAAGGAGCTTTGTTCTAATCCTTGTGGGGGCTTCTTCACTACTATGTGCTTATTTGAACGGCCTGTGGCATAAAGGAATAGCCTTGGAGTTAGGAAAATACTAGCTTAATATTCCTATCTAAGAGTCATTCTTCAACCTTTTCCATTGGATGTAAGATCAAGAGCTCTAGGTCCATTCCTGGCTGCACCACTTTTTAAGCATGTGATCTGTGGGTAAGTCACTTTAGGGTTCAATGGGAAAGCCACTCCTTGAGAGCTTGAGAATTTCTGTTCAAATGTTGCCTCTTTCCTATACTACTTGTCCATCCTTGAGCAAGCCACTCAGCCACACTGGGGTCTCCATTTCTTCATCTATAAAACAAGGAGTTTGAACTAGATATTCCCTAAAGTTCCATCCATCCCTAAATCTGTGATTTATCTTACCTAGTTTCCTTATTCATAAAATGGCAAACAAATAAATAAATAACACTTGTGCTACCAGTTCCATGGGAATAATCATGAGGATCAACCATTTATGATGCACCAACTATGTGTCAGGCATGGTGTTAGTGACTGGGAAGGCAAAGATAAAGAAGAAAAATGAGACAATCCTTACCCTCAAAGAGTTTATAATCTATCAGGAGATAACAGCTTGCATTTATTTAAGAATATAAAGAATAAATAGAAGGCACTGTGATAAAGGATGAAAAAGTTTGTAATTTGCAAAACTGTTGCAAAAACTGAGAAATTCAAACCTTAGGAATGATTGACAGTAGCGTGTGACCAAGGGTCACATGGGAACCTGAGCCTTGGATTCTGGGAAGATTCTATGCCCAACAGTTTGTCTTCTCAGTGTCTGCTCTCCTGGAAGACCTTGAAGAGGAGTTTGCCTGTGACTAACGGAGGAAGGAGTTTTTCTGGATCTGGCTGTTGGCAGCATCAGTCTGGACTGACTTGGGCAGCATTTAAGAAGAATGATGAGGAATGGGATTAACCACTGGGAAAAGGGTAACCAGAAAGGTTTCATGTGGTCAATGGTACTTAAATGGCATCTTGAAGTCCATAAAGGATTACACTTGGCAGAAGTGAGAAGTACATCCCAGGGATGGCAGGAGTAGACAGGGTGGGAAGGGGAAAGAAATATGCAATTCTTAGTGACCGACTATGTGTCAAGTTCTGGGATAAATGCTTTACAAATATTATCTTATTAGAGTCTTACAACTTAATATTCCTATCTAAGAGTCATATTTCAACCTTTCACATGGCATGTAAGATCAAGAGCTCCAGGTCTATTCCTGGCTATGAGGTAAGTGCTAGCCATTTCTATCCTCATTTTACAGTTGAGAAACAGGCAAACAAGGGTTAATTGACTTGCCCAGGGTCACATAGTTAGCAAGTATCTTGGGCTGGATTTAAAGTCAGGTCTTTCTGGCTCCAGGCTCAACATTCTTTCTATTGCATCACCTAGTTTCCTCCTAGAATGAAGGCTGTCACAGATTAATAGAGATGGAAGGTGGAGTGTCACACCTGAGAAATAGCAAGAAGGTCAGATTGGCTAAATGATAAGAGGGGCAAAAAATGAGCTGGCAGGCAGTTAGGTGGCATAGGAAATAGGGCACCAGGCTTGGAGTCAGGAAGACCTGGGTTCAAATCTGGCCTCAGATACTTCCTAGTTGTATGATCTTGGGCAAGTGGTTTTATCTCGGGAACTTGGGATAATCAAGTTGGAGGTGGCCTGGCTGATTTGAAGGCAGAAGAAGAATAGTCCATATATCTCTCTGACTTTCCTAGGTCTTGCCCCTTCTATCTTAAAGTTGTTACTAAAACATAAAGAGTTTTTAAAAAATGAACCTGGGGGAAGCTGGGTAGCTCAGTGGATTGAGATCCAGGTCTATAGATGGGAGGTCCTAGGTTAAAATCTGACCTCAGACTATGTGATCCTGGGCAAGTCACATAACTCCCATTGCCTAGCCCTTACTGCTCTTCTGCCTTGGAACTAATAAACAGTATTGATTCCAAGAGGGAAGGTAAGGGTTTTTTTAAAAAATGAACTCAGAAATAGAGTTTGAGACCAAGCCATGAAGGGCATTAAAAGGCAAGCATAAAGTTTATATTTTATACTATAGGCTATAGTTTACTGGAGTTTATTCCATTGATTGAAATAATTTACAACAATGGCCATTTGGCATAGTTGATAGAGAATGAAATCTTATTTCTATCACATATTACTGTGCTAAAAGAGAATGAACAAACCATTTAATCTCTCATGACTCTAGGCACCTTTTTAAGACTATAAGTTAAAACAAGATTTTCCTCTAAGACAGTAAAGGGAGTCTCTATACTGGGGAGCTCTCCAAAGTACAGGAACTGTCTTTTACCTAATCCCTAATACTTAGCAGAGTTCCTGGCATAGAGTGGGCACTTAATAAATGTTTATTGACTGATTGAGGAAATCAAAGTCCAAGACTAAAACAATTTACACAAACCTCTAAATTAACCTAGAACACAGAATCATAGAATGTTTGAGCTGATAGGGACCTTAGATAACATCACCAACATCCATATTTTCAAAAGTGGAAACTGACGCCTGGGAAAAATGGGTTGTGCAAGGTCATTCAATAAAAAGAGCAAAACTAAGATTTAAACTCATCATCTGGCTCTATTCCCAGTGTTTACTCCATACTACATTAGATCATTTATTCACAGCAACTGGTTAAAGATAACATCATCCAATACTAGGACCATAAAGAATCTATGGCTCAGCCCCAGAAACCCAACTCAATTAATTAGTGAAGGATCAGACAGTTGACTGAATCAATAGATCAAAAATGTAAGTTAGATATGATTAAGTCTTTATTCAATTTTAGAGGAATAAAATATTTTGATTATTTTATATAAAGATAGCTGATATTGTGGAAGAGGCATGCATGTAAAGTACAGAAGCTGGAGAGGGATCAGCTGTCAGTCAAATGAAAATTCCATTTGGAATGTTACCAGGAAAAGCAGTTTGGAGCCAAGTCAACGGTGACTGTTTTTTTCTGGGACTAGGTCTTTGGGCTTTCTGGCTGACTGAAGGAAGAAGCTGGTTTTATCTCGGGGACTTGGGATAATCAAGTTGGAGGTGGCCTGGCTGATTTGAAGGCAGAAGAAGAATAGTCCATATATCTCTCTGACTTGCTCTGTTTCATGCTAGTGACTGAATTGCCATTTCTCTCAATATCCTCCAACCTAAGACTCACTGTAGAGAATAGGAAAATCCCACTCCTCTTACCTCCATCCTCCACCTGTCTTCCCCAAATAAACCCCTTGTTTGACAAAGAAGATTAAGAACTATTTCATTGAAACCTCACAGCTCATGCTGAGTGACTTTGAAGGAGACTGAAGAAGGGGGTAAGGGGAGGCTGAAAGGCTTCTGAAGGGGGAGGTACAAAAGGGAGGAGGTTAGGCAAAAAGAAGATAACTACCTGATCCATTAGTTATTTAATATCCATCAAATATATCCTCAAATATCATCTATTACAATACCACACAAGAAATATCTGTGATGAAATGAAGGAATTAATGTTACTTTAAGTTATATACCAAAATAGAAATAGTTCTCTGCCATTTGGTACAGTGGTAGTTGAATATAGAAATAAAGAACTCCTGGGCAGAGAATATTTGGGGCTGGGGGAATAAAAGAGTCTATCCCTCCTGCTCTTTTCCCTTTCCAGTGATTAGGTGATGAACTTACAAATTGTGAAAAGCCAAAAAATAGAATTCCCATTAGCGTTGGTGATGTTGTCTTTGGAATAGTAGTGGATGAAAAGAGTGGCTGAATCAGTAGCTGAAAGGAACACTGGGAACAAACTAGATATGCTAAGAAAGGCATCTTTAATACTGGTAAACCTTTGGAGAAGAGAGAAGTGTTGGTTACAGCCCAACAGAAACGTACATCTAAAGGGAACTTTATGAGGACTCTACAAAGATACAAAAAGATTCCCAGTTACCAGAAGCTATGAATTTCCCCCTTGTCATATGTTTTCTCTATGTGTGTGATTCACTAGCTATGTACTTTAAGACTGAGCCCACTTCCTCCAGGGACCTTGTGTCTACAAGAGCAAGGTGACCCCACTTTGGGATGTGGTTGTTTTGATATAACTGTCCTTTTTTTGCTTAGAAAACACCTTTGATATTCATAGCTGCACTCTTTGTGGTGGCCAAAAACTGGAAAACGAGGGGATGCCCATCAATTGGGGAATGGCTGAGCAAATTGTGGTATATGTTGGTGATGGAATACTATTGTGCTCAAAGGAATAATAAAGTGGAGGAATTCCATGGAGACTGGAACAACCCCCAGGAAGTGATGCAGAGTGAGAGGAGCAGAACCAGGAGAACATTGTACACAGAGACTGATACATTGTGGTACAATCGAAGGTGATGAACTTCTCCATTGGTGGTGGTGTAATGTCCCGGAACAATCTGCAGGGATCTAGGAGAAAAAACACTATTCATAAGCAAAGGATAAACTATGGGAGTGGAAACACCGAGGAAAAACAACTGCCTGACTACAGCGGGTGAGGGGACATGACAGAGGAGAGACTCTAAATGAAACTCTAATGCAAATATTGACAACATGGCAATGGGTTCGAATCAAGAACACATGTGACACCCAGTGGAATCATGCATCGGCTATGGGGGGTGGGGGGGAGAAAAAGAAAATGATCTTTGTCTTTAATGAATAATGCTTGGAAATGATCAAATAAAATATTATTTAAAAAAAAGAAAAAAAAGAAAACACCTTTGATTAAAGCTAATTATCTGATAATCAATGGGAAACACATGAGTGAGGGCTCATCATGATACTAGAAGCCCCAATAAACCTTCAGGATTATTTCTAAAATCCTGAAAGAGAAGAAAAAATAACCTTCTTGTGGATCAGGCAGCCAACATTTGTGGAATTTGATGAAGGGAGTCATTCTGTTCAAGATAGGGTCATATAAGATGTGAAAACTGAGGCCCATAGAAGATTGACTTGCTTTTTTTTTTCCAAAAAAATCAGATTATAGATTTCTTTTGCATAGAGAAGTTTGCTATCTAGGTGTGAGTACATTTTATCAAGAGATAGATATGCCTATCCTACATCTATCAAGGAGAGGCTACTGCTGTCACTACTCCTGCCTGACAGCCCTGGCTAAACAGTAGAGAACCTAACATAAAAGAGAGAATTTCAAAATCTTGAGTTATGTTATATATTCTGAGGGGGGAAACTGGACCTATGATATTAGTGATACAGGGAAATCCTAGAGGGGAAATTTCCTCCACCAATGCAGATTGAGACCTTCTTTACAAATGATAGGGAGTTTGCCTGAAACACTACTATGCACTAGCCATGAACTTTTAAGCAAAGCTAGCTTTTTTTCTCTGAGCCTAGTTTCCACCATATGTAAAATGCTTTAAGATCCTCCCCTCTCCAATAAACAAAACATCAGAGTTAAAATATTACTAATGGGTGTATTTGAACTATCAAGTATTTATTAAGTAGACATTGTCCTTAATTACTGTTTTAAGCAAGAAGGGATAAATTTTCCATCAGTGCAGTGAAAAGACCTCCTCATTCCAAGATGCTGCACTGAATTTGAAATGTACCTCAATCAACTACCCCCCCCAAATTTGATTCATCTTTAATTTTCAAGCTGGGATGAATGCAGCCTTTGGCAAGAGGACTGAAATCTTAGGTTTTCATCTTTTGTCTGTTGCTGTTAAACAGCTTAAGGTGACCTGAGAATAAGCCAATGCATGAAAAGGGTTTTATTTTTCCCCCTGGTTTTATCTCTGCTCTGTACCTCCCTCGATGCAGTGTCTATAATAAGTGGTGAGAAGCAGGTGACCTCTGGATCTCCAGAAGAAGGGGTGGGACCCATGCGATCAAACCATAATTTTATCAGAATTTCCAGACTGGAATGCAAAGCACAAACATATGACCTCATGACAGGAGGAGGCCAGTGGAGACTGGGGACTTAAAGAATTCAGGGCACAATTAAATAAGGTCAAACTGATAGAAAAGGGAAGATCAGAGCCAACCTCCAAAAAGAGTCAATCCTGTAATGGGGTAAAAAATCTTATTAATAGAGAGAGTTGCTTAAATACATTTATGATTAAATCAAATCCAAAGGATAAGCACACCTAAGGAAGCTTTGGACGCTAACAGGGGTTTTTGCCAATTAAATAACAACTGAAGGACCTTGATCATTAATTACTGGATAAAACCTGGACTTCATCTTCCTACTTTTTGGGGATACCTCACCAGAATAAAAGTCCTCCAAGGTTCAAATTCACTGTATACAGACCTTCACAGATCCTTGATCTTTCCCAATTATTTTCTTAGTTTGCTCTCATTTTCCCAGGACTAACTAACTCTTGCAGTCAACTGGTCAGTGAGTTACACTCATGTAAAAAGATGTAAGAAAATGGAAACTAACTCACATTCTCTCGCATTCTCTCCCAATAAAAAAGACAGAAAAGTGCCTTTGAAAAAACACTGTTGAAGTCTGTGTTACAAAAATACTGTATGTTCAACACAACTAAAGTTTATTAAGCACATACTGTGTTTAAAGAACTGCGCTAGGCACCAAAGTTTAGTTATGACATGATGCCTGCCCAAATCAATTTCAAATTCTGTGACAGGGGGTCAAACAACAACAGAGAGCATTATACAAAAGATAAAGGTTAGAAATGACATGAATCCTGCACAAATTGGGTATGATCTATGATGGGGAAAGATACCAGGAAAGAGTACAAAGAAAAGAAATGAAACTGGATCCACAATTTCATTGATATAAGGAACTCTCACATGAGGTAATTTCTTTACCAATACAGGTAGATATCCTTTCTTTAACTTATAGTCTTGAAGTATGGATTGTTAACTTTGGGTCCATTAACTTGTTTTTAATAATTCAATAACTGTATTTCAATATAGTTGATTTTATTTATGACACTATATATTTTATTTTGTTCACTCAAAAAATATTTTGAGAAGAGATCCATAGGTTTTACTAGGCTGCCATTGGGTCCATAATAACAAAAATATTAAGAATCCCCATCTTCCAGAGTGTCCTTGTTTGCCCTTCTCTTTGAAGAAGATCAATGATACTACAAGTGATGTCTTGACTCATGAATTAATTGTATGAGAATGTCCTAAATTGCTGGAAGATTAAGGATATCAGAGTCAATGTGGATCATGGGCAAGAACTTTGAACTCTGGTATTCCTGACTCTAAGACTAGCTCTCTATCCACCATCCACTACACCATCTTAGATTGAATGATTGATATATATATATATATAATAGGGTAACACTGTCATGTCATCAAAGTAGTGCACACATTCCAATGTTGCACACTGAATACCCAATCACAACTTAGAGTCTTAGCAAATTGACTGGATTACTGAGAGATTAAAAGACTTTCATATGCAAGGATACAATTCTAGGCATAAATTCTCATTATCCAAGATCAGGAGATAGAAGATTTGGGGTTTTCTGGGAACTGAATCCAAAAACTTATACAAAGGGGTTTTGTGTACTTTGAGTTTATTTGTTTGTTCTTAAGGAAATATAACTCTAATACCTCACAATATTATTAACTAATTCTAAAAAATATGATATTAGATGAGACAACATTTGGGGGGCAGTTTGTACCATAAGAATAATGTTTATGCATTACATTCTTTCTCTTTTCCAACTGACACATTGACTACCTAGCTCAAGAATTTATTACCTCTTACCTAGACTATGGATTCTCCTAATTCTGCTCTAGAAGCCTGCTAAATTACATCTCTGCCTCAAGTCTCCCTCTTACCTATATTCATCCTTGACACAGTTATCGAAGTGATTATCCTGAAACATAGATCAGACTATATCTATCTATCTATCTATCTATCTATCTATCTATCTATCTATCTATCTATCACCCTTTTATTTGATAAACGCCAATGGTGCCTCTTGGATTAATTTAAACACCTCTAGTTATCATTTAAAGCACCTGACAACTTGGCCTTAACCTGTGTTTCTGACATGTTCCTCCCTGCTATGAATTCTATAATCTAGCCAAATTGGCCTTCACATAATTCTTAAACACAACCTTCCATTGCTCTTCTCTATCTTTGTGCTAGCTGCTCCCCAAGTTCCTGAAATGATCTTCCTTACCTCTACCTCTTTGAACCTCTAATTTCCTTAGATATCTATCTCATATTCTCGTTTTGTATGAAGCTTTTAGTGGTCCCCCAGAGGAGACCACAACATATCAAGGCAACACATTCTACTTCTGGAATGCTCTAATTATTGGGAACGTTTTCCTTACATCAAAACTCAATGTGCTTTCTCCCTGTTGCTTTAGTTCTGACCTATACTACCAAAATAGAATGTCTGAGTCTTTCAGATGAAAGACTGGCACATAGTAGGCACTTATTAAATATTGATTGATTGTGATATATATGGTTTTTTCAAGAGTTTATTACCCTAAACCTACCAAATATTCTGATAGTGAAGGTTCTCTCTTTATCATAATGGATATAATTAGCCCATCCTGTCACCCTTATCCTACCACCAAAGACTTCTTGTCTTTTTGGCAGTCACCAACTCAATAGGGATATATGCTGCTCTTTGGTGGTTTTATTTTCCCTACTACTTTGCCTAAAAATTGATGTTAGACTTATTTTTCATAGAACACAGATATGTGTGCATAACATATATACATATAAATTCATTCATATTTATTATATACATTCATAGAAATTAATTTTACATAGAAAATACATATAAACTTATAAATGTGTGTGTGTGTTTATTTAGGAGAGGCCTAGGATGATTCAGAGAGAAAACAGAGACAACCTAGAAAATTAGCCAAGGCTTTCATCCTGTCCTAGGATTGACTAGTGCATGTATTCAGTAATTACAATTTTATGGTCAAAATTATTAATAAATATAATTATCAATTATTTCTTATTATTTAATTTTGTTATTGGTTTAATATTTGTTATTGATCAATATTGACTGTGTTGTTAATGTTATTGTTCTTATTAATTAATATGACATTTTTAATATTATACAGGAACTGAGTGCAGAACTGACAATAAGAAACTGAAAGAGTCTCTGCCCTGAGGGAGTTCACAATCTACTGGTGAATAGGGGAACCTATAGCATATACAGAGATAAAATCATTAGCAAACAGGTTAAGTGACTTGCCCAGGGTTGCACAACTATTCATAAGTGTCTGAGGTTGAATGTGAACTCATTTCCTCTTTACTCCAGTCCCCGTAGTCTATCTACTGTACCACCTAATGTCCATCAATAGTAATACTATCAAATAAGATAAGACACTTTGAACAGCTGGGAGGAGGGGATTGGAGACCTCATAGAGTACTGTAGCTTTTGAGCCATCCTTTAAAGGAAGTTGGGAATTCTCAAAGACATTAGCATGAAAGTACTTCCAAGTCAGAAAGGACAACCTATGCATAGCCATGGAGGCAGGAAATGAAATCTTGTCTGGAACAAAGACTGGTAGGTGGGAGCCAGCTTGCCAAAGGTGTTAAAGGGTCACATTGAAGATTTTATATTTTCTTCCAGTGACCATGGAGAGCTGTTGAAGATTTTCAAGTAGGAGAATGACCTTGTCAGATCTGTATTTTAGGAATGATGATTTGGCAGTTCAGGGGACAAAGTATTATAGAGTGGCGAGCCTGGAATCCTAGAGACCCAATTATAATGCAGTGAATCTAATTTTCTCTTAATAAAAGATACTAGGTACCTTTGAGCATAGGACAGACAGATGGCTTAGTTCAGTTGGCTTGGTTTGAATAACTCAAAATTTCTAGCAAGTACACAGATGGATACGGGCTAAGAATCAGAATGATCTTCATGGCCAGCACAGAGCAAAAATTTGTCTGTAGACTAGAGGAAAGAGCATTTTGTCAGAAGACTAAATCCAGCTATAATACTTACTGCTTCTTTGACCTCAAGTGAGCCACCTCCTGCTCTCTGAGCCTTCCTCTGTAAAATGAAGGGATTGGGTTAGATGAGCCTTAAGGTCTCTTCCTGTTCTCAGTTTTCTCATTCTGTGCCTTCCATAGTTAGTCTTCTGGGAAAAGAATAGTGATAATTTACCAAGTATTTCTGACTGATTGCACAATGTGAAGAATAAATGTAGTGCAAATTACAGTGTGCCAGGAACATAGGCACATTAATGGACTGGTATAAATGATGGGAGAATGGAAAACAGCAATCATATGAAGCAGTATATATAAGATGTGAGGGCACAGTATACAGAAAAACTGGGGAGACATGGTATGAGATGATTCACTGCAGACATTGGCAAGATAGACACTTTTTAATTAGAAGAATTAGGAGAATGCTTAAAGTCGGCTTTATGAGAACAGTTTAATTACTGTCTTTGAAACTGCAGCAGATAAGTAAGGAACAGTGAGCTCAACAAGCATGTCACTTTAAATCCAAGCTCCTAATTCTCCTTAGGGTAAAGCTCAGCCATTATAATGCTGGCCTGATTCCTGTGTGCCTTCTAGGATTCTCATTCATGGCTCTTCCCATGTGTATCCTGAACAAGTGCAGCTGAGGACCATTGGGTTTCATGCCAACCTTTGGTCTTCATTTTGCACAACTGACAGATGGAGCCAACTGAGATGAGAAATGAAAGAACTGAATTTCTCATCTTGGAGAGAGTTCTGAAAAGACTTAAGAATATTCCTAGGATACAACATTTACCATCTAAATACAGAGTATTTATCACTAATTTGAGGCAGCAAGGTAAAGTGGATAGAATTCTGTACTTGAAGTCAGGAAGACCTTGCTTTGATTCCCAACTCAGATTCTTACTAGCTGTTTAACCCTTTGCTTATTGAACCTTTTTGAGCCTCAGTTTCCTCATGGCTAAAATGAAAACAACAATATCTACCTCGCAGGACCATACTGAGGATCAAATGAAATAATGTGGTTATTTATTATTATTAATTATAGCATTATTTTCAGAATGAATGTCTACTGAGATTATAAGCAAAATTCTGTTCTTGTTTACATATTATAGAGTTCCATGTGCTTAAAGAAATATATTATTCCACATGGTACAAATAGTAACAATTCTAACTGCTCTACTAAGTGCCAACATCTATAAAACTTTAAGTCTAATGCTTTAAGGAGGACTTCCAGAGGTTAGGAAAAGGAATTCAACTCAATATAAAAAAGCATCTCCATATAGTAGTCCAACAATAGATTATAGGTAGGTAGAGTTTCTCAGCACTGGTAATCATAGTATTGTGGGTTTATGGAATTACAAAGGACCTCAGAGTTTTAGTCCAATCTCTTCATTTTATAGATGATACTCAAAAAAGAATTGTGATTATTAAATATGACCTAAAAAGTCAAGGTCCCTTTCACAGCCATACTTGAAATATAAGGTAGAAGCAAACCAGAATGACAGGATCTCTGTGAATAGCCTTGATTCAGGCACTGGTGGAGTAAAGTAACTTGTAGAGCTATCCAGGGTACTAGAAAAGGCTTCCTATCCTGGAATAGGAAATAGGAACCATAGTTAGAGTTCTGCCTCTGGTTTGCTGTGTGATTTCAGAAATTAGGAATTCAATTTAGCTCCATATAATCATTACTCAGATGGATCTATGAAGTCATTAAGGACAAAGTCCTTTATCCTTTATGATAAAAGTCTATATTCTTTGCACCTGGATCTAATCAAGTGATGTCAAATTCAACTCTAAATGTATCCTGATAGGCCACATGTTAACTTAGAAAGCCACAAATTAATATTATCTAGGCTGTATTATATTTTGTTTATTTTGTTAAACACTTATTAATTATAGTTTAATCTGGTTTAGACAACACTTGGGATTCTTGTGGATAGCATGTGGATCATGGACTGTGAGTTTGACACTTCTGTCCATGCCATGAGAAAATTTCCTCTTTTAAAAAATCATTGATAAACAATATGATGCTATGACTTTCCTCCATCCTCTTTTTCTCTTCTCTCTCACATATGATTGTACTATCTCCTTTTCTAGTTTTACCTTTACTTATTAATTTTTCTAGTTTGTCCTGAATATTTTCTGACCCACTTATTGTAAATAAGTGAAAAGTACTTATCCACATATAGAAGTCATTATTAGTAATACACTGATCACTAGTCTGTGTGTTCTTTGCACACATATTTCCACTCTTCTTTGGTTCACCAGAAATCATGATTCACTCAGTACTCCACAGGATATCTGAAGAAATAAAGATGACATCTTATATAGAATTGGGAAAAATAACTGGACTTTGCCAAGAAGAAATATATCTCCTAGAGGTTATGATTTTAAAGGCACTCAGGGACCAATTTTCAAGATCTCTCAAATAAAGAGAAACAGTAAAGAGTAGAAAACATCACAAGCTTCACTCAAAACAACTAAAAGATAACTACCTTATATCTATAAAAATCTTAATGCTAATTATCTATCAATATAGAGGCTTTGACTCATTTTTAAACATTTTATTCACATCATGTTTTTCCTACAACATTCCTTTCCAAATGTATGCCTCAGATTCCCATGCCCAGAGTGTCATTTCTATAACAATGAATTAAAAAGAAATGGGGGGGGGGGAGTGATTCAGCAAAATGAATCAACTTCTCCTTACCCCTTAATATCTTGCCCTCTTCCATTAGGATGCATGTTCTTTGAGGGCAGGGATTGTTTTGCTCCCTTTTTTCCTGAATCTCTAGCACTTAGCATATTGTATGGCACATAAAAAAGTATTTAATGAATGTTTTCTTTATCTTTCTATCTATCAAGTCTACCAGAATTTGCATTTTCTAATCTAATAGTACCATAGCTCTTCAAAAAATGGAGGAATGTTCACTTTCTCTTCTCTTCTTCAAAGGATATTTTGGTGGATATTTTTTATCACTGAAAGTATGACAAGTATACAGGAGACTTTCATAAAACCAAAATGAAAGTAAATTCAACAAACATAAATTTAGCATTTAGTATTGGTTCAGCACAATGCTACAGTGTGGAGGATATAGAGGGAATGTATAATATGACCCGTGAATTAAAAGACCATACAATCAAGCCAAGGATGCAAGATTTATGTGTATCCAAAAAGTAATAGACTATAGGATATGATATGTGCTAAATGAGGTCTTTTTTGTACTTTGCAGAGAACAACCTCCATGATGCTGACTTTAGGAGGTCAAAAGAAGGCAAGTTCACACTAGTCTTCATAATAGAAGTAAGTCATGAGCTAGCCCTGAGAGAACAAGCAGACATAAAATATGTTCGACTCTAGATGTGGAAGAAATCAATATGAATAAATGCAGAAAACAGGAGTCACACAATGTATTGAGGCCAGTGAAGATACTAGTCTGACATGAATAGAAACTTTGTGTAAGAGTCACACAGGGGATAGAAGAGTGAAAAACCTAGGTTGGGCCGGAATGTATGTCCTGGATTGCTTTAAATCAAGATGCAGAAGCACTGTTCTTGCCTAAAGATGCTATTCCAATATTCTCAAATTATTTGTCTGTTTTATCAGGTTACTTTTAGAAGAATGCACCCGTCATACCAGTTGCTATTCATAGTACCCAAAAAGGTCTCCAGGACACCATTTTGTAGCTTATTAAATACTAAACAAATACATATGTTATTGTTACCCTTTATTTTTCAAGAGGAACAAAGTCCTCCTCTGATGCCTTATTGTAGTATAGAAGAAAAGTGACATCTCTCAATTCTACATCAAAGTAGTGGTTCTGGCTGGTCTTTTCAAATTGGTGAGGCTTAAAGCATATTTTGGTGAAACTTTATATCTGATTTTCAAGGACCATCTTATCACCAGCAGATTTGCCACAAAGGGATTAATTATATCACCATCATCATCCATTTTTGAATAATCATCCAATTGTTGAATATATTCATGAGATCATCAATGGAAGTTCATTTTATTATGGTAGATATCATACTATATATGCCTTCCTATTCTTCAAACTTCTTTTCAATGTTCTCCCAGTAGTTCTCCACAGAGGCTTGCTTGATCACAAGTCCTATAGATATTCTTATAGATACTAATGGAGTATTTCAACTATCCATTTATCTCCCATGCAACATGATTGAGTTGCATCCTTTTCAAAACAGGCTTACTAAATTATATTTTATGCCAATTCTCATATATGGCATTATAGTTAATGTTACAAACTTAATTATGCCCACCACATATTTCTCTTATTCTCTTTAGATCATCATCAATTTTGCTTCTTGGGAGGTTGTAGTGTTCCATGAGTCATATCCATGTAACATCACCAAAGGAAAGTGCACTAAGATCAGATAATATTTCTTGATTGATCAAATCAAATATATCATTTCATTCAACAGTCCTCAGATTATCAAATTCAAGAGAGAAATGAGCTTACCAAACATCTTTGTAAGTGCCATGGAGGATTGCTAATGCAAGTAGAATAAAGATTCACCATATATGATGACATTATCCAAATATTTCATTTTTCAGGTGACATAGCATAGATTGTTTAATGCCCCCAAATATTATAGGGACTCCTCAATGAGATCCATGGTCTGATCATCTGAAGGGCAAAAAATAACAAATGAACAAGGGATGAAGAATAATTTTTTTCCAAGATTATAACATGAATTTAGATGAAAGAATGGCCTGCCTCTCTTTCTCTCTCTCTTTTTCTTCACTCCCACACCTCCGGCTGTCATTCATTGAGTCTTTACAAGAGATTAGGATGAAATCATTATGCAAAGTCACCAAATGTAATCTCCAAGCCTAAATCTAACAGATGGACAGTAGACAAATGTAGCAACATGCTTGGGAATTTAGGATGTTCCACAGGGCCCTGCACACAGCAGGCACTCAGGAAATATTGGTTCATGATGAAGAGTGATGAATGAGTTGAAAGTACTTCTCAAAATACCAGATGGCTCTTTCTTTCTCTTTTCTTTTTTTAATATGTATATTCCTGCCAAATATTAGCCTGCTTATACACCTGATTTCCTAATTAGTGATCCTTTCTATTCCTATTTCTAGGTAAACCATCTCTCCTATCTCTTCTAAAAAAATTCTATAGCACTTTCAATCTCATATATGTGTGTGTGTGTGTTTGTGTATTCTACTTACTTATGTGTGTGAACTCTCCTTCATTTTAAACTGTGAACTACTTGAGGGCAGGACCAAAACATCTTAGCAAATGGAAGAAAGTACAGGAGTTTGAACCAAATGATCTTGGTTCAAACCTTAACTCTGCTCTATACCTTTGTGACTCAGGTCATACCACACCATTATGGACTCAGTTTCCTCATCTATAAGATGAGGGGCTTGGACAAGATAACTACAATGGTCCCTACTGGCTCTAAATTAATAATTTTGTCATTTGTTTTTCTGTGCCTCATATTTCTCATCTAATGAAATGACTAAGATGAAATCTAAAATCTCTAAGATGACTTCCAGCTCTAAGTCTGTAATATTGTTGCAATGACACTGACCTCCATATCTGACATAGTGGCTATAAAACAACATTGGCTTTTAAAATGTTCGTTGAATTAATGAAGTTTTTATTCCAAGTACATTAAAATTGGAAGTAGCTTCAAAGATCTTCCCAAAATGGTCTTATGACCAGTGGAAAGAGCTTAGATTTAATGATAGACATCTTAGATTGAATATCAGCTGCACTATTGATTAACCATGTAGCCTTAGCTAACACATCATCCCTTTGATTCTCATACTCATCTGTTAAAGGAAGTTGTACCAAATGCAAGGACTCCTACAGCTCTGAATTTTAATCAGTTATTATTAATTCTTCTTAACTTTATAGGTTATTAAACTGGGACTCAAAAAGTGAAAGTGACTTGCCAAAGGTCACATACCTAGATAATATCATTTCTTAGGCCTACAACTCCCAGATTTCTTGCCCTGAGTCCAATGTTCTCATCTATTGTGAGAGGCCTCTATCTTTAATGTATTAACCAGTTTTATTTAATTTACTTTTCTCTATATTATTTTCCTTGTTACAGTAAATAAATGAGGGATAGGGAGAATAGAATTCAGGAGGAAATCTGGTGACATAAAACAAAAGTTATCAAATAAAAGCTATTATTAAAAAAAAAAAGAAAGCCGAACACAAAATAATGTTTTTATTTCTCCCTACATGTAACTGAAGTTTTAAAAATGCCTAGGTAGTACAGCGGATAGAGTTTTAGACATGAAGTTGGAAAAACCTGGATTCAAATATGACTTCGTATACTTCCTAACCATGTGATCCTAGTCAAGTCAATTAACTCCATTCGTCTAATCCTTGCCCTTCTGTCTTAGAATTATTACTAAGACAAAAAGTTAATACAAAAAAAAATAAAAACTACTCCAGTATGCTTAATATATGGGCTAAAATGAACCAAGAGAACCATAGACACAGAGATGGATTCACTGTGGTACAATCTAATGTAATGGATTTATCTACTAGCAACAATGCAATGATCCAGGACAGTTCAGAGGGACTAATGAGAATGAACACTATCCAAATCCAGAGTAAGAACTGTGGGAGCAGAAACACAGAAGAAAAACAACTGCTTGATCACATGGGTTTATGGGGATATGATTGGAGATGTAGACTCTAAATGATCACCCCGGTGCAAATATTAATAATTGGAAATAGGTCTTGATCAATGACATGTGTAAAACCCAGTAACATTACTTGTTGACTACAGGGGGGGGAGGGAAAAGAATATGAATATATAACCATGGAAAAATATTCTAAATCAATTCATTAAATAAAAATTTTTAATTCTAATATATATGTATATATATGTGTGTGTATATATATATATATATGTGTGTGTGTATATATATATATATATATATATATATATATATATATATGGACTGAAATGATAGATCCTCTCAACTAAAAGGGAATGCTCAAAGGGGGTGAAAATGTAGAAAGAGAAATGTCAAAGGTCATACCTTATGACTTTCTAATGTTCCCCAATGTTAGATTTTCCTACAGCAAGAACTCCTAACTCAGAATTTGTTAAGCTCTACTGCTATTCCTCCAATCACCTCAAAGCTCTTTAGATGATCCCTGAGGCTACTTTAAGAGAGTTATACTATTTAAGACTAGAGAGGTGATAATTAATTGTCCCTTTTCAGAATAGACCACACCTGCAAGGGTTGTTTTCCATTTGAGGCACTACATTAAATACACACACACACACACACACACACACACACACACACACACACACACACACACACACACCCTTCATTGATCTTTTTACTTTATATCACAGTTATTTTGGGAGAAACCCTTTAGCCTCCAGATTGAACTCTTCTTGCTAATTATCTTTTAATAAACAAGCCTTTGGGTAATGAATATTTTAGGAATGACCTTGACAGCCTGTAAAACATCTGGAAGGGAACCAAGATATTTGCTGCCTTCAAGTTCATGCCACATGTGGAGGAATCAAATGAACAGGGAATATTTAGCATAGAGGAAAGACTCTCAGAAGGACAATGCATCTGTCTTCTACTATATGAAGGGCTGTCATATGGTAAAGGAATTGTACTTGTTCTGCTTGACTCAAGAATAGAAATAGTAGCAATGAATAGACATTTTAAAGGGTCAGATTTGGAGGGCTAAAGTCAAGATTTCCCAATTCTTATAGTTGTCCAATGCTGGAACAAGGTAATGGGTTCCTATTAATGGGAGATTTTCAAACAAATGCTAGAGGAATGTTTCTTAGAAAATCTGTAGGTAGAATTCTTATCCAGTTATAGATTTGGATTATATGTCCTCTGAGGTTTCTTCCAACTCACCTTTTCATCTATGTTAATTAAAAAAATCTATGTGTCAAAACACATGTAGAAAGAGGCACCAAAATTAAACAATTGGGTGTTTCCATTTTTAAAAGTCCACCATAATTGCTACAAAGCAAGACATTACCTATTTTAATTCCTACTCAAAAACCCAGGCTTTAAATTGTCACTTAGAATTGTCACATTGGAAGTCTAATCTTGAGAGTGAAGGGCAAAGGAATAGCTACAAAAATTAGAGGTGACAAGAGTTAATAGCAATAATTTACAATCTAACAATGCAGCTCTTACCACAGAATAGCTGTCAAAAGTGAAATTTCCATTTTAAAATATATGAACCCAAAAGTTTCTATTTCTTTAGAAAAACAACTTTAAAAGTTAGTAGTGGGCCATGGAGGACTGAAGTTTATAGAAAACACCAAATTTAGTTCTTGATTCCAGTGTCTTAATTGGAAAAATGGGCCATTTCAACAGGCCAGGGAAAGGTACTCTAAAAGGTCATAATATCATGACTTTATTATGTTACATTAGTGAAAATTAAACGATTATGTGGTCCAAATGCCTCCTTTTTAGATGATAAATCTAAGAGTTGAAGTGTTTCTCCAAAGACCAACCAAGAAGTATCAGGGCCAGGATATGAACCCTGGTTCTCTGACTCCAAATCCAGAATTCTTTATACTATACCACCCTAATATATCCATTCTACATGTTATTGCCTCCACCTTGATGAGAGATTTCTGGACATCTACACAGAGGTGAATGTTGAAAGAAGGGAATTTAACTTTTGTCTTTATTATAAGTTGGCCAGTCCATGGTTCTGTCATAGATGTTTTTTAATGTGTGGGAAAGAAGTGGAGCTAAACCACAAAATCACATTGAGCTGCATGACAAATCATATAACCCTCCAGTTTTTGTGAGAAACTATTTTATCACTAGTAATCACATAGTCTAAAAGGCTAAATCTGAAGTGAATCCACGGTGATAGATACATTGAAATACAACCTGAGCGAGAGGCATTTTAGCATGATAGAGCCAAGGCATCTAGAAGGAAAAAGACTGAGTTTTAATCTACCTATATTCTAATCTTACCTCTGCTATTGAGTCAAATGACATTGTGCAAGTCATTTGAAATTTCTGGGTTTCTATTTACTCATCTGTAAAATAAGGAGGTTGGATTAGATTAAAAGTGTCAAAAGGGCCCAAGGATAATGGACTGACTGTGAAACCCTCAAGTACATCCTGACTCAGATTAAAATTTAATTGAGAATTATTTAACAAAATAAACAAAATATAATAACACATTGTTGCTGTTCAGTTGTTTTTCAGTCATGTCTGACTGTTTATGACCCCATTTGGGGTTTTCTTGGCAAAGATCCTGGAGTGGTTTGCCGTTTTATTCTCTAGTTCATTCTATAAATAAGGAAAATAAGGCAAACAGAGTGAAATGGCTTACACAGGGTCAGATAGCTAGTAAATATCTGAGGTTAGATTTGAACTTAGGAAGATGAATCTTCCTGAGTCTAGAACCAGCTGTTTCTCCTAGCTAAACCAAATAAATGCAATAAAACAAAGATAATGTTAATAGATTGTTTTCTAAAACAATATGTCTGTAGGGATTTTTATATATGGTTTAGTGATCTCAATAGAAAATTATTTGAGTTTAACATCACTGACTTCTCCTGTGTCAGCTTCACCATCCCACAGCTAAATTGTCCATGGTGAAGTAGAGTTGCCAATATTATCAGAATCCCCACAGTTGCCATTGTGGAGAATATACAAATAACCATTTGCCCAGGATACATAGTATTGAAACATACCTAGGCAATTTTTTGATTTATAACCCATGTTAAGCAACTCCTAAATATTATCATTTTCATATACACATCACTTGAATAGACAAACATTTTACACAGATAATTTTAAGTCATTCACTTTTTCATTTTGTCTCAATCATTTTCTTAAGAAGACATTAGAAGGGGCAGCAAGGTGGCTGAGAGCCAGGCCTAGAGATGGGAGGTCATAGGTTCAAATCTGGCCTCAGACACTTCCTAGCTGTGTGGCCCTGGGGAAGTCACTTGACCTCATTGCCTATCCCTTACCACTCTTCTGCCTTGGAACCAATACTCTGTATTCCAAAAAAAAAAGATAAGGGTTTAAAACAAAAGAAGAAAACATTATAATAGGATATCTATTGTCATATAAAAATGCTCTAAATCTCTCATTTAGAGAAACACAAATCAAAACAACTCTGAGCTATCACCTCGCACCAATAAGAAAGTTCAACAGCTTCCAGGTAAATATGGCAGCAGTGTAGATGCAGGACTCTTCCTCTCCTCATCACCTATAAATATATACTACCTCAAAAGGGCAAAAAAAAAACCAAATTTATATGAACAAAATGACTCCATAGTAGGGTGAAGCATTGAAGGTATGTGGGATTTGGGCATTTCCACACTATAAAGGGATGAACTAGTTTCCACCAAAACACGAGCAGATCAAACCTCCCCCACCCCACATACATGGAGACAGGGCACTAGAGTCAGAGTCAGTGCACTATAATCAGCAAGAGAGTGAGGTACACCTCTAGTTCCTTGGCAGCTGAATAAGACCACCAAAGACCTTCCCCTGAGAGCAGTTAGACTTGAGACCCCAGCAGGATGAAGAGCACAGACCTTGGGCTGGGAGGTAGTGCAGACAAGGGAAGCAAACAGTAGAAACTGCAGAGACTCAAGAGGTGGCCTCAGGCTAAAACTGCACCTTAATTAGCTTCATACTCAAAGAACTTACCTACCTCTCTCAGACTTCTGACTGGAAAGGAAAGGAAAAACGAGCATGGTGATGGCAAACAATGCCCAGGAAAAACAACTTCCCAACACCAAGAAGAACAAGAAGAAGTTATTGACCCTGGGTAATTTTTGTACAGGAAAAATCCAGACCAGAAAAGAAATAGCAGAAGAGGACAAACAAATAAATGTATCCAAACCTTCCAAAAAAATAGAAATTGGCCACAAGCTCTTGAAGAATTTAAATTGGAGCTCATGAGAAAGATGGATGAATTTCGACAAGAAAAGTGGGAAATAGTTCAAAAAGAAAATAACAGTATAAACGACAGGAACTCCCAATTGGAGACAAAAATAAAAAGCTAGAAGCCATTAAAAGCAGGATAGACCAAACCAAAAAGGAAAATCAAAATTTTATAGTGGAAAATAAAAAGATTTTAGCAGAAAACCAGTTTTTAAAGACCAGAATTGGGCAATTGGAAGCCAATAATCTCACAAAACAACAAGAATTAATAAAGCAAAGTCAAAAGACTGACAAAAGAGAAGGAAACATAAAATATCTCACTGACAAGATAGTAGACCATGAGAACTGGTCTTGAGGAGACAATTTGAGAATCATTGGTGTACCTGAAAACCCAGGAATAAACAGAAATCTTGACATCATACAAAAGAAATTATCCAAGAAAACTGCTCTGATGTTCTTGAACAAGACGACAAAATAAACATAGAAAGAGTTCATAGAACATCCTCTACAATAAATCCTCAAAAGACAATCCACAGGAATGTAAGAGTCAATTTCATGATCTTCCAAGAAAATCTTACAAGAAGCCAAAAAGAGATAATTCAGATATCAAGGAGCACAAATCAGGATTACACAAGATCTGGCAGCTTCCACACTAAAGGACAGCAAGGCTTAGAATATGATATCCAGAAAGGGAAGAGAATTGGGTCTTCAACCAAGGAACACCAACCAACAAAACCAACTATATACTTCCAGGGAAGTTTGGGCATTCAACAAAATAGAAAATTCCTAATTATTTGTAAAGAAAAGACAAGAACTAAGCAGAATGCTTGATATCCAAACATAAAAATCAAGAGAAACATGAAAAAGTAAATAAGAAAGAGAGGGGAAAGGGAAAAATGTTTTATTTAAATTGTCTTCTTTAAGGGCTTCAATAAGATCAAATTGTTTATATTAATACATGGAAAAATTTTATTTGTAAACTCTCAAAAATTATATTCACTATTATAGTAATAAGAAGAATCATTTATAGGTAGATATTGGAGTAATAAGTGGTCTAATATGATATGCAAAAAAAAAAAGAAAAAACGGAGGGGGGATTAGAAGATGGCAACAAGAGAAACTTAAAGGAATAAGATAAATAGGATAATCTATACCACACAAATTGGTGCATGGGAAGGGGAGAGGAAGGATACTATTATAATTAGGAGAGGAAGAGAATGCTAATAGGTAATACTTAAACCTTACTCTCAGTGAAATCAATTCTGAGAGGGAAGAGCCTCTAGATCCATTAGGATATTGAATTCTATCTTACCTTAGAGGGAAAGTGAGAAGGGAAAACCAAGGGGGAGGGAGTGAAATGGAGAGTACAAAAAGGGATGGAAAGAGAGGGGGGAGGGAACTTAATAGACCCTAAAATTAAAAAGAAGGGAATAAAAATAGAGGGGTCAGAAAGGGAAGTATAATAAGAGTGGGGATTAGGTGGACTGATTAAAAACAAACCACTGTTTTAAAATGATATAGCAAAAGAAGGAAGAGCAGAGCTAGGAGAGGTTATCAAAATGTTGGGGAATAAACATGTGGCAATCATAACTCTGAATGTGAATGGAATAAACTTATCCATAGAATGAAAGAAAATAGCAGAGTAGATTAGAAATTAAAATCCTTCCATATGTTTTCTACAAGAAACACACATGAGGCAGGTAGATATCCACAGAGTAAGGATCAAGAGCTAGAGCAAAATCTATTGGTCCTCAACTTGAGAGAAAGATGTCAGGAGTTTCAATCATGATATCTGACAAAGCCAAAGTAAAAATAGAGGGGTCAGCTGGGTAGCTGAGTGGATTGAGAGCAAGGCCTAGAGATGGAAGGTCCTAGGTTCAAATCTGGCCTCAGACACTTCCCAGCTGTGTGACCATGGGCAAGTCACTTAACCCCCATTGACTAGTCTTTACCACTCTTCTGCCTTGGAAGCAATACACAGTATTGATTCCAAAACAGAAGGTAAGAGTTTTTAAAAAAAGTAAAATTAAAGCTGATTAAAAGAAATAGAGAAAGTAATTACATCCTGATAAAAGGCAGTATAGATAATGAGAAAATATCAGTAATCAACATGTATGCACCAAATGGTATAGCATCCAAATTTCTAAAGAAGAAACTAGTGGAGTTAAAGGAGGAAATAGTTAGTAAGACTATACTAGTGGGAGACCTGAACCTTCCTCTATCAAATCTAGATAAATCAAGCTAAAAATAAATCAGAAAGAGGTAAAATATGTGAATGAAATTTAGGAAAAATTAGAGTTAATAGATATGTGGCGGGGGGGAAATAGAGACAAAAAGGAATACACTTCTTTTCAGCAACACATGGTACATTCACAAAGATTGATCATGTACTAGGCTATAAAAACATGACAAACAAGTGCAAAAAAGCAGAAATAATAAATGCAACCTTTTCAAATCATAATGCAATAAAAATAATATTTAGTAAGGGTATGTGGAGAGCCAAAACAAAAATTAATTGGAAATTAAATAATATGGTTCTCCAAAATCGGTTAAAGAACAATCATAGAAATAATTAATCATTTCATTTAAGAAAATGACAATGATGAGACACCCTTTCAAAATCTATGGGATGCAGCCAAAACAGTACTCAGGGGGAATTTTATATCCTTGAGTTAAAATATTAACAAATTAGGGAGGGCAGAGGTTATTGGAATTGGGCATGCAAATCAAAAAACTTGAAAGGGAACAAATTAAAAATCCCCAGATGAAGATGAAATTAGAGATCCTAAAAATTAAAGATGAAATTAATGAAATTAAAAGTAAAAAAATATTGAATTAATAAATATGACTAGAAATGATATTTTGAAAAAACAAATAAAATAGACAAAGTACTGGTCAATCTAATAAAAAAGAAAGAAGAAAAACAAATTAACAGTATCATAGATGAAAAGGGAGATCTCACCTCTAATGAAGAGGAAATTAAGGCAATCATTAAAAACTATTTTGCCCAAATATATGTCAATAAATATGGCAATGTAGGTGATAAAGATGAATATTTACCTAGATTAACAGAAGAAAAAATAGAATACTTAAATAATCCTATATGGGGGGGGGGGGGGAATTGAATGAGCCATCAAAGAACTCCATAAGAAAAAATCCCCAGGATGGATTCACAAGTGAATATCTAACATTCAAAGAACAACTGATCCCAATACCATGCAAACTATTTGACAGAATTTGCAAAGAAGGAGTTCTACCGAATTCCTTTTATGACACATATATGGTACTGATTTGAAAGCCAGGCCGGTCAAAAACAGAGAAAGAAAACTATATACCAATCTCCTTAATGAACATAGATGCAAAAATCTTAAATAGAATACTAGCAAAAAGACTCCAGCAAGTGATCACAAGGGTTATTCATTATGATCAGGTGGGATTTGTACCAGGAAAACCATCCACATGATTGACCATATCAAAAAGCAAACCAACAGAAATCATGTGATTATTTCAATAGATGCAGAAAAAAGCCTTTGACAAAATACAACACTCATTCCTATTGAAAACATTAGAAAGTGTAGGAATAGAAGGGCATTTCCTAAGAATAATGAATAGTATATATCTAAAATCATCAGCAAGTATTATCTGCAATGGGGATAAATTAGAAGCATTCCCAATAAGATCAGGAGTGAAACAAGGATGCCCATTATCACCTCTATTATTTAACATTGTACTAGAAACACTAGCAGTAGCAAAAAGAAATTGAAGATATTAAAATAGGTAATGAGGAGACCAATCTATCACTCTTTGCAGATGATATGATGGTCTACATAAAGAATCCTAGAGAATCAACTAAAAAGGTAGTGGAAATGATCAGCAACTTTAGGAAAGTTGTAGGTTACAAAATAAACCCACATATATCATCAGCATTTCTATATATTTCCAACACATCTCAGCAGGAAGAGTTAGAAAGAGAAATTCCATTTAAAATCACCATAGGCAATATGAAATACTTAAGAATTTGGCTGTCAAGGCAAACACAGGAACTATTTGAACACTACTACAAAACAGTTTTCATACAATTAAAACTATATCTAAATAATTGGAAAAACATTAATTGCTCATGGGTAGGATGAGCTAACATAATAAAAATGACAATCCTTCCCAAACTAATTTACTTATTTAGAGTCATACCAATTAAACTACCAAGAAACTTTTTTACGGAATTTAAAAATATATATAACAAAGTTCATTTGGAAGAACAAAAAATCTGGAATATCAAGGGAAATAATTAAAAATTGTGAAGGAAGGAGGACTTGCAATACCAGATCTCAAACTATATTATAAAGCAGCAGTCATCAAAAAATATTGTACTGGCTAAGAGATAGAAGGGAGGAGCAGTAGAATAGACTTTGGGTAAGTGACCCCAGCAAGATAGTCTATGATGAATCCAAAGATCCCAGCTTTTGGGGCAAAAATCCACTATTTACCAAAATGAATAATATGGAAATGGGTTCAATTGATAATTTATTATGCATATATATACATATATGTACATCTGTAATATATATATATATATATATGTGTGTGTGTGTGTGTATAACCCAGTGGAATTGCTTGTCGACTCTGGGAGGGGGGAGGTTGAGGAGAGGGATAAAATATGAATCATGTAACCATGGAAAAAACTTTTAAATATAATTTTAATTCTTTTAAATTGGAAATTGATGGGATGTCTATCAGTTGCAGAATGGCTGAACAAACTGTGAAATATGATTGTTATATAATACTACTGTACTATAAGAAATAATGAGAAGGATACTTTCAGAAAAACCTCAAAAGTTTTATATGTACTGATGAAAACTGAAGAGTAAAGAACCAGGAGACTAATGTACACAATAATAGCAATATTGTATGATGAACAACTATGAATGTCCTAGCTATTCTGAGCAATACAGTGATCTAAGACAATCCCAAAGATTCATAATAAAAAAATACCATCAATCTTTGGAGAAAGAACTGATAGAGTCTCAATACAGCCCCAAACATGTCATATTTTGCTTTCTTTCTACCTTTTTGGTTTTTTTCCAGAAAATAACTAATGTGGAAAAATGTTTACATGACTGCATATATAAATCTATATCAGATTACTTACTTTCTCAGGGAGAGGGAAAAGAAGGGAGGTCATAAGGTAGGAAGATAATTTGGGACTCAAAATTGAAAAAAAGTTAATAAGTGTATGTGTGTGTGAGAGAGAAGGGGGGGGAGAGAACAGAGAGAGAACAGAGAGAAAACAGAGAGAGAACAGAGAGAGAGAGAAAGACAGAGAGAAAGATGAAAAAAGAAAATGACATTGTAATGTATCCCTCATGGCTGGAATGCTTTCTCTCTTTTGCTCTGATTATTTAGCTCTGTGGTTTCTTTTAAGTCCCAGCTAAAACCCCACCTTCCTCAACCCTTCTTAATTCCAGTGCTTTCCTTCTATTAATTGTTTCTTGTTAATTTTGCATATAGCTTACTTTGTGTTTATATACAAAAGTGTATATATAAACATACACATATATATATCATTATTTATCCCATAAAATTAGAAACTCCTTGAGGGCAAAGACTGTCTTCTGCTTCTTTTTGTATTCTAAGAACTTAATACATTGATTGGATCATAGTAGGATGCTTAATAAATGTTTGTCACCTGACTAATTGTCAATTGACTAATTAATGTCAATTCCTGCCTCCCAATTTCAAGTATTGCTTAATGACAAAACACAGAACATCTGATCATCATTTGCAAATCCTGCTTTCCCATTAGATCAAGGTAAGGAGACATAGATACAAAGGGATAAAGCTTAAGCTATATCAAAAAGGTTTCTAGACTAGCATTTTATACCAGAAACACTATATGGGAGATTGTAATTTATTACAAAGAAATAACTATCTGATCATTGGCCAATACCATTCTAGTTAAACAGATTTAGAAAAAAGGAGTCAGAAAAAGGGAAAAGAATAAGGATACTAGTTTGTTGGCCTGTTTTTTAACTGTGGCTTTTATAAAAGGTAGGTGTTTGTTTCTTCTTGTGCTTTGAGGATTTTTAATACCTAGTCTAAACAACTGGACACTAACACAATTCCTGATCATTGTTTTCATCGTGCCAAAAAAAAAAAAGAAATTTTAGCTTTGGCCAATAGAACCCCATTAGGCCATCTTCTTTCTATTTACAAAAGCAAACAATTCCCATTAGAGGGAATATATGTACAGTTTCCTGGAAATGAGTAACCTAATGATACAATGAAATTGTATTATAATGTGCCACTTAGTAAGACGCTTACCAGGTAGCTCAAGTCTCTGGAGCATATCAAAGGTAATAACCAATGTAGAACCTACATCTTTAATCTCAAAAGCAGTCCACAGAAACCAAATCTTTTTTTTGTACTTTTCCCTGAACCAAAGGACTTGAGTTCTTTTCTTATTAAACCTTTCCTTGAGGCTATATGTTGTGTTTGCAAATAAATCTCATATAATTTATTTTAACTAATTTGAGTCAAGTTAGTCAGTGTGTTCATCAAAAATCTTATCTGATTTGTTAAATAAATATGTTTTATTAGGTATTGTGTACAGATATTACATATATGATATAGCTATGATTATGTGTTTATAAACATAGTTATAGGTATAGTTTGGGGTATAGGTATAGTGGGATAAAAACAGACATACAGACTTTGTCACTTATCTTTATGACCTGTTCCTCATCTGCAAAATAAGGTGGTTAGAATAATTAATCTAACCTCTAAATCTATACTTATAAAGTCTAATTAAATTATGTCAAGTCACCATTCTTCTCCCATGTTCCTCTGCTTTCAATGGTCTTTGCCTGTCAATCATGTCTTCTTCCAACTTTCCATCCTTACCTTTGCATGCTGCTCTTACAATGCACATGAGATTTCCTATCTTGCCTTTCTAATTTTGTAGAAACATCCTTCTCCCCTGTATATGGAAGGTACTTCTTTCTTTCCTCTAACTCTTGATATCTATATCCTCCTTCAAGAATTGGCCATGGCAGACTTTTTAGACAAGGCTCTACTCTCCTTAATTTAATTCCTTTTTTCTTTTCTGAACCCTTTCCTTCCATAATATTGTCAATACTAAGTATTGGTTCCAAGACAGAAGAGCAGTAAGGGCTAGGCAATGGGAGTTAAGAGACTTGCCCAGGGTCACACAGTTAAGAGATGTTTGATGTCAAATTTGAACCCAGGACCTTCTTTGAGCCTGGATCTCAATCCCCTGAACCACCCCCAGCTGCCCTCATCAATTCTTAATGTCATAATTGTGAAGGGACATTATTGTCCCATTATAAAATATGGGAATGTTAATTTTGGAAAAAACATGCAAAAAACTATGTGAAATGAGTAGAACCAAGAGTTATTATATACAGCAATAGAAATATTGCTTGAACAATGACTCATGTATATCCACCTTCAGAGAAAGAACTGATTGAGAAAAGTAAGACATAGTTTTATATATCTGTATGTATATATATATATATATATATATATATATTTGGTCAAATCATGCCTTCTCTATGAGAAGGGAGAAAAAGAAGGAGTTAACTAGGTATATTACTACAACAAATAAATAAATACTTGTATATTGAGACTAGAAACAGATCTTAGAGACCATCTAGTCCAACAACTTCATCTTACAGAAGTACACCCAAAGACCAAGAAAGGTGAAATAACTTTCCCAAGTTCTCACAAGCAAATAGCAAAGGGAGGCTTTGAATTCTCAAGCTCTGCTTGTTCCCAAAGCAGAATTGGTTGGTTATTGGGTTTTTTCCTCATTTTATCACGCTTCCACTCAATTATTATTGAAGTATTTGTACCATTGCATTTAATGTTCATTAAATATTTGCATTTTTATTGGACATAGTTAAAGTAACTTTATGGGACAGGATGAGAAGACCTTTATTCTTTGATTAGTCTTGAGAAAAATATAGCATCTCTAGGGAACCTGGAATTTTAAGCCTTTATAGGCATATTCTCCCATCACCATTAGGAGCCCAGTTGAGAGGAAGGGTAAATTAAGTGACCCAAAATGCAGTTATCTTCCTATATTAGCTGAACACTGCAGCTGCCACTCAGTAATTAAAAACTTTCGTAGCCCATCTTCCCATTATGCAGAACAGAAAATCTTTAATGAAATATTACACCACAGGAGAGTGCAGAACTAAAAACACCACAAAGCATAAACAATTGTTCAGTGAAAATACTGCACAGAACAGGCAGCTATTTCAATGAGGCATTGTACCAGCCACCAATTATTTCATAAAACATTGCACACTACATGGACAATTATTCAGTAACACACCTTGCAGGGTAATTATTCAATGCTGTTCAACAAATGTTTACACTCAGCTGGTGATTCTTTCCTGAACAATGAGGAAAACTCTATCTAGAAGGAGCTGGCCAAACATGGAATAAAAAGGTACTCAGCAGGAACTTTGCAGGTGCCAGGGTACAAAGGAATGGGGATGGAAAAGAAGATAAAAACAGGGGTGAATCAACTCTTTTTTAAACAAGGCTTTGGGTTTTATTCTTCCAAGCCCTATCGTTTCCCATGTAGGATACCCAAGGCTAACAAATGTATGATGTAAGTTAAAAATATTAACACCCCCCCATAGAATCAGATCCATTTATGATTATGAGACTGAAATGGATTGTTAAGGAGAAAGAATAGCATGGCTAATAGAATTGAACATTGGGATATAGAATGCCAAAGCTAAAAAAATAATAGTTCTTGTTCATTCAGCTCTCGACAACTTGCAAAGTACTTCCCTCAAAATAATCTTGGAAGGAGGATTCTTGGCAGATCTCATTGCCCCATTTGCGTTAAAAAGTTGAGACTCCAAGATGTTCACCCATTCACATTCATATGGCTAGTAAACATGTCCAGTGAGGGCATTAAAAGTAAAATTTTCTGAGTCTGTCCATTCTACAGATTGGGATGTTGACAGCTAATGTCCTTGAAACATTAAGTTTGGGATCTGTCACGACACAGAACAATAATTTTGTATTCTGATGTATGTCCCCAGAAGAGTAGCAAGCTAAATAAATAAAGAGATTCCAATTTAAGATTACCTTTTCTAGACAACCTCTCACCAATCATAAAAAGGGGGGTGGGGTGGAATCAATAGTTTTCATTGTAGTTTGCTAAACTCCCCAGTGCCATATGAGTTTCTTGATTTAAAATCTAAGGATTTTCATTACGTGCACTGTTCCCTCCAGGCACATTAGAATATCGTTCCTTCTTTTTATATATGTCATTCTTTATACAACCATTTATTAGGTAACTATGAGCACCAGAAGCAGCTGATGCCTCTATGGATAGAGCACTGGGTTTAGAATTAGGAAGACCTGAGTTCAAAATCTACCCTCAGACACTTATTATCTGTCACTTAACTTATTTGCCTCAATTTCCTCAGCTACAAAATGGAGATAATACCTACTTCATAGTGATGTTTTGTGGATCAAATGAGGTAATATTTGTAAAAATAAAACACTTGGTTTGGTGTGTAGCAAGTAGTAGACTCTAAAAATGCTTATTCTCTCCACATCTCCAATTATTAGGGGAAAATTTTGTGGAGGTTTGGCTCAGAGAGGCAACAACATATCTTAGGAAAGGCAATTGAGCTAGAATTCTAACTTGAGCATTGCAAACATAGGCAAGTCACAACTTCACTGAACCTCAGTTTCCTCATCTGTAAAATTAGAATAATACTACCCTAGTGGATATTAATGCACTGTTGGTTGAGTTGTGAATTGATCCAATCATTCTGGAGTCCAATTTGGGACTATGCCCAAATAAATGGCTTTAAAACTGTAACTTACCCTTTGAACCAACAAATGCACAATTAGTTCTATATGCTAATTAGATCAAAAAGGGAATGTAGAGGATCTGTTGGTGCAAAAATATTTATTTCAGCTCTTTTTATGGTAGCAAAGAATTTTCATTTAAGGGATGCCCATCAATCAAGAAATGACTGACAAGTTGTGTATGATTATAATGCAATGTATATGATTATTAACAAAATATTTTATGCTATAAGAGACAGCAAGCAGGATGATTTAATAAAAACCTGGAAAGACTTACATGAACTTATGTGAATTGAAATGAACAGAACCAGGAGAAAATTGTATACAGTAAGAGAAATATTCTATAATGATCAAGTGTGAATGAATTAGCTATTCTAAGCAATACAATGATCCAAGACCATTCTAAAGGTCCCATGATGAAAAAAGATATCCATCTCCTGAGAAAGAACTAATGGAATCTGAATGCAGATCAAGACATACAATTTTAAAAAGAAAAATAAACATGCTAAACATTCTTTGTGTTTTATGATAGAGGAGTCTTCTTCCACAGCATGACCAATGTGGAAATATGTTTAATATGATCACACAAGTATAACCTACATTAAATTGCTTACTTAAGGAGAAGGGGAGAGAGAGAGAGAGAGAGAGAGAGAGAGAGAGAGAGAGAGAGAGGAGAGAGAAAAAAAGAGAGAATTTGGTATTCACATTTTGGGGAAATGAATGTTAAAAATTATTTTACATGTAATTTTAAAAAATAAAATATTATGAATTAAGAAAAATAATACCCCAGTGAGTCACATTATAATCAGGAATATCATGGCTCAAGTTCTTTCTGATAAGTACTAGTATGTGACTGGGAGCAAGGAATTCATCTTTTCAGTGACTTAGGCAACTTCTAAGATGATAAAGCATAAGACTTTTTATTTTTTTAAACCCTTACCTTCCGTCTTAGAATCAATACTGTGTATTGGTTCCAAGACAGAAGAGTGGTTAAGGCTAGGCAATGGGGGTCAAGTGACTTGCCCAGGGTCACACAGCTCGGAAGTGCCTGAGGTCAGAGTTGAACCCAGAACCTCCCATCTCTAGGTCTGGCTCTCAATGCAATAAACTACCCAGCTATTCTCGATAAGGCTGTTTAAATAAATAAATAATATATTACTGAAGTTATTCAGATATGGTTATTGACAGACTAACATTTAGACTCTAGAAAGTTTTGGTTTAAATCTGTGATTTCATTAGTATAAGAGACCCAATAGGAAGCCCATTCTAACAAGGCAGATGCACAGTTTTGCAATTTAAAGTGCCTGAGACAGAGATTAAATGATTTGCCTAGAGTCATGCAGACAGTGTGGACTTGAATTCAGCTCTTCCTGATTGAGGCTGGCTTTCTATCCATTGTTATACTACCTCTAAATCTAATAATTTTATACATAATAATATACAAAAGAACTGTTCCTGGTAAAATACATGAACCAAATATATTTATGTGACACTTTTTCTAGACTTATTCCATTTATTCTCCTGTTTAATAAAGGTGATTTTGGAATTGGCAATAGTGTTTACAATCAGAATGCCTGTAATTGGAAGAGTAAAATGTGAGTGTGAATAAATAGTCTCTGACAACATGATTTGTAAACAATAAAAGTATATTGGAACCACAAAGGTCATGTTATATCTCTTAAAAGATAGATTTTATTGATTTAAAAAAAATAACTTATTATGTCTTCCCAATAACTCCCTCACCTCAGATACACAGAGAGAGAAACCAGAGCCCTCCCTTATAATAAAGAATTTCAATCAACAAATATCCATTACTACAACACAATGACCATGTCTAAAGAGAGGATACTACAACCAGCATCTCTAGTTTAGCATTCTTTTTTTAATGAGTGGGAAACATGCAATTGCTCATTGCATTAATCAATGTAAAGAATGGCTTTGGAAGCCAAGCAGAATCAATCTCATTACATTTGACTCAGGTATACAAATGTTAGATGTCATGCCCCAAATCTGGTTCTCTCAGACTGTGAATTTTAGATTTACTACACCCTGCTTAGTCTTTAGAATTTTAGCAACCAGGAATGTATACACCCCCACTTAAGGATTACGTGTGGGAGAGGAAGGTCTATGACTGGCATGTGCTAGCAAGTGACCAATCAGAAATAACTGACTGACCTCTTGGGCTGTCCTAAGTCAAGTTTAAGCCACCATTAGTACATGTAAGACACAGGAAGTGACAGAAAGGACTGCCTTTATATTCCGCATCTTCTTCCTGTGGGAGGGACTTTTGGTGGTGGAACTTGACTTGGAGGAGCTCCAGTGTGAGATCTGGGACTGCTTCCCTGAAGACGATCACATGGTGAGTTTTAAGGCTTACTCCCCTTTCCTTGGCTTTCTTGAGGCACCAGCCACCAAGGAGGCCACTCATCTTGGAGGAGGCCTTGTGACTGGAAGCTGAGCTAGATTTAATCTTCTAGGAAGGCCTGTTGGCTGAGGCCTCTGAACTCCCACTGGGTTCAGACCAAGCCAGGGCAGCTATCCTCCCCTTTCCATCTCTCTCTCTTATTCTTAATTTATTTCTTCTATTGTAAATAAACCACCATAAAATTCCATTCTGACTTGGGTATTTCATTGGGATTTAGAATTTAAATCCCTGGTGACCAACTAAAAAATATATTCAGTCTCAACTCTAAATTTATCCTTAACATGACTAAGATGTTAACCCACTTTGGTCAGTGTGTTCAGAATGAAACAAAACTTTCTTTTTCTTAAAAAACTCTTTTGCTTAAAATGTCCCATCTTAAAATCAGTATTGTATATTGGTTCTAAGACAAAAGAAAGGCAAGGGCTAAGCAATGAAGGGTGGGGGTTTAATTGATTCATCCATAGCTAAGAAGTTTCTAAGGCCATATTTGAACCCAGGATGTCCCTTCTCCAGGCCTAGCTCTCTATCCACTGAGCCACCTAGTTGTCCCCAAAACTCTTCATAAAATCACTGTTTTCTAACATACTATATCACCTACTGCAGGCCACTTCTCTCTGGGCCTTAATTTGCCCAACAAAAAAATGGAGAGAGTAGGTGAATTGATCTTGAAATTTACATTCTAAAAATTTTAATTAAATTGACAAACTTACATAAAAAGGTAGACCTTTGATAAGGAAAACTAGAGACAAAAGCTGTCACATGTAAAGTACCAACACTGAATTACTTTAATAAGATGCTGCTAGGGGTAGCAGAGAAAGAGATTGGTCTCAAAATCTAAAAGGAATACGTTCAAATTCTGACTCAAACATATACTAACTGTGAAGCTGGGCAAGTCCCTTAATTTCCCAATGCCCCAGATAATTTGAAAAGTTGCAGAGCAGGTGCTGATATTCAATGATGGAAGGACTTTGCCCACGGGAGGCTCTTTATACAAATGGAATCTTGTTCTTTCTCTCATCTCCGTGTTTCCCAAAGTTAATTTAATATATATATATATATATATATATATATATATATATATATAATATAATAATTTAATATATCAAGAAGGAAGGCATAAGTAAAAAAAAAAGATGAAAGAATAGCAGAAAAAAGTACAGCTGAGCTCCATCCCATAACTCCTCCAAACAGTTCTAGAAAACACAACACACTGACTTCTGAGCAGGTCATCCAAGAAAAAAATATCATAGCAAGACATTTTTTTCTAGACCAAGTTGGCATAGAGAGATACTCAGACAGACAGTAAAATACTAGTGGACATAGGTCAAATCTAGTCAGCTACCCAGATATAAATGGGCACACGCCTTTCAGGGGTGCCAAAGGAAATGGGGTACCCTCCCATCTTCTTTATTCTTGTAGGATTTTATTGGCTTCTTGTCTGGGTAGAGTAGGAATATTGAGAGAAGGGAGAAAAGCTAGACTTAGAAACTGGTGCTAATGTATGCCTCTGGGGGAGGAAAGACTCTTAGAAAATTGGCAACTGGTGATATTTAAACTTCCCCACTGGTGGGAAGGAGGATTTGTATTTTTATTACTGGTCTTACTCTGCCAGAATAACAAGATTTGGGGCTTTGTTGGGTCTTTGTTTAGAGAGGTAAAAAAACTTTAAGAAGTATTATGAGTTATTAGCCTAGTGAACCTGGAAATCACTTAAACTTTTTGTGCCTCAATTTCTCATCTGTAAAATGAGGGGGTTGGACTCGCTATCCTCTAAAGTCCCTTCTAGACCTACAACTGTGATTCTAAAATCATGGTTCAAGTCCCACAATTCTAACACATTAGCTAAGTGACAACCCATCAATAAGCCTTTGACTGCTATGTACCAAAAATATTTTGATACAAATATGACAGTCCCTGCAGTCAAGGACCTTACATTATCATGGGACAAAAGACTTAGCCTTGGGGTGCCTCTGAAACTAAGTTGCAGAGGAGTGCCTAATGTGTTTCAATGGAGGAAATGACCATACCCCTTGGGGAGGAAGGGTTGATGGGCAAGAAGTATATAACATGAGAAGAGATGGATGGGTTGTAAACTCTCACAACCACCTCACAAAATCTAAGGAGTTTAAAGTGCTCCCCATGATGAGTGAGATGTACATTCCTCATTATACACCAAAAGAAAAAGTTATTCTAATCAACTCTACCATACAGGTTTTGTTAGAAATCAAAAGAGCATCTAGTTACAATGCATCTTAGACTTGCTCATATGAGTGTGCCAACCCCTGATAAGTGCAGATTTAGGAAATACCATTTTAAAATGTTCTTTTCTTTGCTCCAATAATCTTAGAGCAATTTGTGCAGATCTCCCCTTTCCTCCTCTCATAGTACTTACTTTTTTATTATGAATCAGCAATAGAATCATAGAATCATAAATTTAGAGAGGGAAAGGAGCTTGGGAATGACCAAAACCATTGCCTTCATTTTACAGTAAAGAAAACTATGGACTAGGAGAGTGGAATTACTTGCCCAAGCTGGCACAGGTAACAAATAGTATGCCTGGACACAGAGAAACTAAGTGATTTGCTCAGAAGCACATAGTCAGTATATTTGAGACAAGATTTGAATCCAGGACTTCCTTTCCTCAAGGTCTAATCTCTTTTCACTGTGACATACTGCCCTCATACCTTGCACATCGCATACATGTAATGTTTGCTGACCTGATCTAAGTACATACAACTTCAGTTGTTCCCAACAAATAAGGCATGACCTCATTCAAATCAATGTGTAATAATAGTTGGGTCAGAATGCAAGCAAGGTGGGATGATGTTATGTTGACATTTTCATTTCCAATTTTAATATCATTGGCAAAATCCCTCTTGATACCCTGACTCAATCCCTATAGCTTCTCCTTGACTGGACAGCTCCTCCCTTCTTGTTGAAATGAAACAAATACAATTGTCAGCAGTAGCTCAATTAACACATTGTAGCTCCAATAAGTTCAAACCAAAAATAACCTTGTATGAAAGCAACCCAAAATTCCTAAAAGACCTGATTCCATCTTTTGCTTCTGCTGTATTACCCTCTGCTACACATAAAAGTGCCTTGAATAGAGCTTGGCTAAGACACTACTCATTAAGTGCTTACTAAATGGAACTAGAATACGCAAGTGACTCACTCAACTGGAAATTCTCCACTTCCATAGGCCATAAATCAACCCATGGAAGTACTTGATATCAAGTTAGGATCATTAAATAATTTAAGGGATGGGGATGGGGAAATGGATCAAAAAAGTTTAAGAATAAGTCCAAATGAAAACTGAAAATAGTATTTTCCCAGACTTTAGTACAAAAGGTTTTCCAAATTACTTCATATCTTGACTGAAATAACTTTATTTTGTCATGTACCAGACCTTTTTATCTTCAACTGTTGAAGCAATTGAGATGGGTTCAAATCCCATCTCTATTACTTTCTTGTTGTGGGACCTTAAGGAAGTTCCTTTCCCTCTATGGACCTCAGTTTCCACACTTAAAAATGAGTGATCTAGGCTTGATAGCTTTTAAGGTCCACCTTGCGGCAAAAATGTTTAAACTTGGTTAAAGATCATAGAATCTTAGTAGTAGTTGTTGTTGTCATTGTCATCATCAACACCTTCTTAGTCATAGTCATCATTGTCATCCTCACAGTAGTAACAGCAGGTAAATAGCTCTTTAAATTCTACAAATATTTTACATAGTTTATCTCATTTGATCTTCACAACAACCTTATGAAGTAAATGTTATTGGTATCATCCCTGTTTTATAAGTGAAGAAATGGAGACTGAAAAGGTTATGTGACTTGCCCAGGATCATATACTATCACAGTCATCACAGAATCTTCTGTTCAGAAGGGACCTCGGTGCCTATCCCCTCAACAATATTCCCTGGAAGTCATCATCCAGCCTTCGCTTGACAACTTCTACTCACTTCCTCCCAAAGCAATTTATTCAACTTCTGGAAAACTCTCACTAATAGGTTTTCCCTTATATAAATTCCTCAGTAACTTCCACCCAGACTCCTAGTTCTGCTCTCTCATGTAGCCAATACTCTTTTCTATCATCTTCTTGAATTCATCTAATCTGAGTAGCCCTTTACCAGATCCACTTTATTTCCTTACTTTTTCCTCCCTCCTGAGATATTTCCTCCACTTCTCTTTATACTAAAGTCACATTGCTTTTATTTATCTGTCCTATCTGGTACTAATAAATTTCCCTTTCTCCAACAATATGATTCTGCAAAGCTCAGCAGACTTCTTTCACAAAGAAGCCATACTAATATTCAGCATAACCAATGTTTGAGTTAACTTTGTTCAACATATGTTGGTTATGCTCTATTGAAAAAATAGAGCAAAATGGACACCAAGGAAAGTTCTGAAAATAGAAATTCAAAGGAGGTGGCTATTCATCGTAAAGTATACCTCAAAATTAGTGTGATGTATGAGTTTTCGTAATCCATAAGGGGTCTGTATTTTTTGTCTTGGGAAGGGTATTCTGGACCTGTCCAATGACTTAGGGGAAAATTCAGAAGGCAAAGTTTTAAAATGTTCAGTGATCATAAAATGCAACCAAAAGCAATTTACTAAGAATAAACTTTTAACAAATATAATTTCTAGTTGCTAATTCAGCCAAAATATTTCTTCTTTCTCCCTCAATATACTCATCTTCAATGGAAGTACTAGTTCAAAAAGGAATCCCAAAGGGAAAAGAGTATTTATTCCACTAAAGCTCCAGAGCACTACCTTTCCATAAGCCGGGACCTCTTGTGACTCAAGTGAAAGGAAATCAGACCAATGATTCAAACTCTAGTCCCTGGAACAACCAAGTTCCAAGGATTTAATGAGGCTTTCTTACCCTAAAAATGGAATCAGTCCAGCCTAGATAAAACAGGTGCCTCCCCTGCCACAAATAGTTAGCCATTCAATAAGTATTTATTAAAGGTCTAGTATGAGCTAGGTAATGGTGATATAAGCACTAAGAAGGAATGAGACAATCCCTAAACTCAAAGAGTTTACAATCTAGTGGGAGCAAAGTTGATATAGATAAAAAAAATGTACAGCATAAATACAATAATAAAAATACAAATGAATGCAAAATAGTTAAGTGAAAGATAATTTGGGAATGAAGGCAATACTAGCATCTGGAAAAGTCTAGAAAGGGCTCATTAAAAAATAATGCCTGCATATTAAACTCCTATCAAATCACTTGCCTTCTCAATGAGAGGGCAGGGAAGAGAGATAGAGAGAAGGAAAGAGTATGGAATTCAATATTTTTTAAAATGTCAAAATGTGTTTTATGGGAAAATGGAAAAAATAAAATGTTGAAAGAAGATAATATCTGATCTACATCCCAAAGAAACAGATTCAAAGCAAGTAAACAAGCATTTTGTAAACAATTTATTATGTGTCTTGAGTGGTTGGGGAGTCAGGAAGGACTAGCACCTCTGGTATAAGTGCTTACTCAGTCCTTTTCTGGGCCACTTGTCTCTCTTTGGTGTTCACCTTTTCACCAAAGGTTCCAAGAAACTGTAGTATGCACAGTGACCACATCCCAGAAAAATTATTTGAAAAGATGGGCTAAACCATACTGATGGTAACTAATGGGCTAAAAACCTGTCAATGAATTGGGGGGTCTATCCCAAGCATGTGAAGACCTCAAAATTAATGTTTTAATTAATGGATGAGACCAATTTGTTCCAAAGGCCATGAAGGTTGTTGAAATAGGCACTTAGGAGTGCTTAGAGCTTGGTCGTGCATTGAAGATGCTAAGGTCATCCACTGCATCCCAGGCCATTGCTAGTCATTCTGGCTTTTGTTTTGTCAGTGGACTTTGATGGCACTGTAAGAGAGAGTGAGAATGATGACTTTGTGCAAACTTCCCTCACGTAAATCCAATTCATTTGAAAATCAATCCATCAGTTCATGATGTAATTGGTCCTCTTTGAAAATGAAGGGCAAATAGTTGTGTATCCATCATTGTTCCAAGAATTGAGCCTACAAGTGATGTGGGCAAGGTTGTTTGGGACTCATCCAAAGAATTGATTGAAAGCTCATACTGACTCCATTGAGAGGAAACAAATTTCATTATAAGAGAATATTGTGATAGTATGGCTATAGATTAAGAAGCAAGTAAGTGAGGGAGTATAGGTAATTAAGGTAAGCCAAGGTAAATGTGGCTAAGGGTTTTCAGGAATGCTTTTTTATATTGCTTAGTTACTAAGGAAAGGATTATTTGTTTGGCCAGTTGTTGGTCTGTTTCCAAAGAACTGATATCACTTTACCCATGATCCACCTTGGTCTGTATGGCTTCAATCCAATATTCACTCACTTGGGGAGGGGTGAAAACTGCAATGTAAATTGAATGCTAATGAGTACCCCAGAGTAACTTGAGGTTGAATTTTGCTCTTTTCTGCATGAACTCTAAAGAAGGCAGTGATTATGGAAATTGAGCCTTGTTCGAACCTAGTCCTATATGACTGGGAAACTGACCTGTCCAAAGATCCCCAACAAAGGACCTACTTATATCTAAAGACTGATGGGAGGAGCCTTCCCCTAATTCTGAATCTAAGCAACCCACATGTTTTATCTGAAAGGTAGCCCCATACTGATCTAGTTATTGTTGCTATGATCTTTTGACTGTTTGTGGCTACTTGGCAGGGTTTCTGGGACATTTTAGCCCACATCACAAAGAATGCCAAAAATGACCTTGAAGAGTTCACATTCTAATGGTAGAGACAGAGTGTAAACAAATAATGAATTAGAGATGATAAAAAAAAGAGAGTTGGATTCCAAGTATAGAAGATACTGAGTGCAAAGTCTGACCAGAATTTATAGCCTGAAAGAAGATGTAATGTTCATTGAGCCTGGAAAGATAAGTTGCAATTCACTTGTATATAAGAAGAGATATGTATTCTTTATTCTAAATGCAGTAGTAAACCACTAGAGTTGGTTGAATAGAGGAGTCACAAGTCAGATCAGTGTTTAAGGAAAAGAGCACTGGTGGCAGTTTGTTGAATAGACTGGAATAGTGACAGACTTGAATCAGGGAGACATAATTAGGAGTGTTGCAATAATTTAGGTGTGAGGAAATATATGCAGCCATGTGAACAAATAGAAAGGGAGCAATATGAGTAATATTATGAAGATAGAAATGGCAAGAAATGGCAACTGATTGTGTATGTGGGTTAAAAGAGAGTGAAGAATCCAAGATAATGTCAAGTTATGAACCTGAGACACTGAAAGGATTCTGGTACCTTCTACAGAAGTAAAGAAACTTAAAAATAGGGAGATTTAGGGAGAAAGATAATTAATTCAGTTTGATATGTGAAGTAAGGTGCCCTAATTTGAAAATAGCAATTTGTTCACGTGGAACCGAAGATTGGGTAAGAGGCTGGGGTTGGAAATGGAGAGCTAGGAGTTATGCAAATAGATATGATAGTTATATATGTATAATATGTTGAGATTACCAGAAGATAAATTCTAAAGGGTAGAAGGCAAAGGTAGAAATTTGGGGAACACTAACCTTTAGGAGGAATGATGTAGATGATGTGCCAAAAAATGAGACTAAGAAGGAGCAGTCAGACAAGTAGGAGGCAAACCAATAAAAGAGTAGCATTGCTGAAAGAGAAAAAAAATAGGAGGATGAGAGGGGAGGACTAGGAAGGAGAGAGGAAAGGAGAGAAGGTTAAGAGAGAGGAGAGGAGTGGAGGAGAAAAAAGTTTGGTCAGTAGCATTGAATACAGGAGTTGGTAAAGAAGGATGATGACAGAAAAGACCATAAGATTTGGTCATTAAAAGATGATTGGTAATTTTAGAGAAAACAGTTTCACTTGAGTGTTGAGATTAGAAGCCACATTCAAAGAGTTGAGGAATGAATGAAAGGAAAAGAAGGGGAAGTAGTAAGTATAGACCACTTTTTGAAGGTGGTTTAGATGAGAAAGAGGAGATAAATAGGAGATGAGAATATAGACAACAGCTAATGTCTATTATGTTATTGTCCTGGGGGGGGGGGATTATGTTATTGTTTTGAACTTTGAATTTGAGCCTAATTTGGAACAAAAGACTACCTCCTTGATTCCAGAAAGAACTGTTTGGGGAAAGGTGTCTTCAGAAACCTACACTGCATCAAGAAGACCCAGAATGAACTTTGGGGTTAATGGGTTGAACTGAAGGGGGTTGAATGCATTTATTTTAAATCTAAACTTTTTGCCAAAGGAGACTGTCCATTAATTGACTTTTTATCCAAAATGGGCAGGAAGGAGTTAATCTCATCTTCACACTATTCACCATCAACTCTCCAATTTCATTCACTCTATACATGCAGTAAGTTACCTAGATGTCTTAATTCTACTTTCACAGTATCATTTATATGGCCACCATTCTATTCTGGGTCCTAATCACTTCCCATCTGGACTACCACAATAAGCTCCTAATAGGGATATCTGAATCTATTCTTTCTCTTTCTTCAAACTCTCTTCCACTTAGCTGAAAAAAAAAAATTGAAATTCTAAAGCACATATCTAATCATATTATTCATGCTCAAGAACCTTCTTGGGCTCCCTACTATCTCTAGGATAAAATCCAAACTTCTTTCTTGATATTTACAACCTCTCATAACCTGTCTCTAATTTATCTTGACAGTGATTACACATTTCCCTCCCTCTCATATATTATGTGTTAAAGTCAAACTGACCAACTAAATATTTTTAGTACATAACATTCCATTTCTTTCCTCTGAATCTTTGTTTAAGCTGTCCTTCATTTCTAGAAATTTGAGAGGGAGAATTCTAAACTATATATTCTGAAATGTCTTCACTCTTTAAAATTCATCTAATGTCACCCATAACAGAAGACCTCTCATGATTGCCTGAATTATTATTATTCATCCCTCCAATACACACATACACATACATGCACACATGTACACACATGCTTGCATTTAGTTTGCATATTTTTAGCATTTTCTTATCCATATACATATTGCTTCCTGCCTCCAATAGAGTGTACTCTGTGAAGAGAGCTCATTTTGTCTTTTATATCTCCAGCACAGTGCCTGTCAGTCAGAGGGCATTTAATACAAACTTGTTCAATTGAATCCAAATCAGGAATTTCATATGTTTGGACTCAAAGTTGACAAACATGTTAACTGAGGTCAGCTAGGAGCTAGAAGGGGCAAGTAAATGGCATCAGGAAGAGCTAAAGAAAAAATGAAAAGCCAGTAAGCAAAAGAAAAAGGAAATGAAAAAAAGATAGAAGAAACTGGTCAATTAACAGTGATAAAATGTTTTGAAAAGATTTCAAACAAGGTAAACTAGGCTGCTCTGCTTTGGAAAATAAGTCAACTGATTAATTATTGACATAAGTAAGTCAGGGAGACTTTTTATCATAGCCTCAAACTCTCTTAGTTGGCACTTTTCTCTCTAGAAAAGGTTTTAGTCTTGTTGTTAAAGAGAGTTCTGTGAACCAAAGGACCACTGGAATTGGCATCAGTAAGCCTGGGTTCAAATATCAACCCTGCTACTTACAAACTGTGTAGTCTGATGAAGTCTTTTTCTCCTATTGATTGCCATGTCGTTGATTTAAACATGGAAGGGAACTCAAAGACCATTAAGTCTAATCTCAATAATTTGCCCAGGATTACAAACCTAGCAAGAATGTGAAGCAGGATTTGAACTCTTGTGTACTTTACTCCAATTAGTCAGTCAACCAACACTCATGTTTAAGGCATTGTGCTAAGAACTAGGGCTACAAAAACAATGGTCCCTGCCTTCAAGGAGCTCACATTTTAAATGGGGAGATAATATACAAACAACTATGCACATACAAAATATAGAGAGTAGAAATGAAAGGACATCTCAGAGAGAAGGCATCCATAGCCATTTGAATTGGGGCCAGAGAACTATGAAGATCATTGGTTAAAAACCCTTTGCCGAAGTTTGGATTTGATCTGCTTCTTGAAGGAAGCTAGAGAAGCTAAGAGGCAGAAGAGGTGAGGAGAGAGAAAATCCCAACTCCAAGTCCTGTGTTCTAGTTATGTTCATTACAGAGCTACTTCATCTGTTATATGCCAGGATGAGTGAGGGGGAAGTAAATGATTGCTGAAGATCCCCTGAAGCTAAAAATGGTCCTTTCCAGGCAGGCATGAAAATAATCACATAAATTGTGATTATTTTCATACTCCACAGCAGAAACTAGAGTCCTGTCAACCTTTTGCCAGGTCTAAGAAATCCATGCTGTATTATAATGGAAAGAGTTCTAGATTTGAAGACACAGGTTCTGGGTGAGAATCTCAATTCTAACACTACCTGTCTGATCTCAAACAGGCCAGTAACTCTGGGCTCTGATGCCTTAATGTATAAAATGAGGAGCTTGGCACAGATGGCCTCTGAGGGTGCTTCTGGTTCTAACTCTGACCTTTGAAGATGCTGATAGAAATTGATATCATCATTGTCTCTAGCTAGCAATCTGTGATGCATATTCTGTGCCTTGGGATCCATTCCCAGCCCAAGTCCATGGCTCTGACAACCAAGGGATATAACTATACTCCAAATTTCTATTTTTTCTGCTTTTTGATAGCTAAAGAAAACTGACTCTGTGTGTGTGTGTGTCTCATTGTCTCTGTCTCTGTCTCTGTATCTCAGTCTCTCTGTGTCTCTGTCTCTGTCTCTCTCTTTCCCTCTTTCTCTCTCTCTCTTCTCTCTCTCTCTCTCTCTCTTCTCTCTCTCCTCTCTCTCTCTCTCTCTCTCTCTCTCTCTCTCTCTTTCCCTATCTCTCTCTGTCTCTCTGTCTCTGTCTCTCTCTGTCTCTGTGTGTGTGTGTCTCATTGTCTCTGTCTCTGTCTCTGTATCTCTGTCTGTCTCTGTATCTCAGTCTCTCTGTGTCTCTGTCTCTGTCTCTCTTTTTCCCTCTCCTTCCTTTCTCTCTCTCTCTCTCTCTCTCTCTCTCTCTCTCTCTCTCTCTCTCTCTCTCTCTCTCTCTCTCTGTCTCTGTCTCTCTCTGTCTCTCTCTCTGTCTCTCTCTCTCTCTTTCTCTCTCTGTGAGTGTGTGTTTGTGTGTGTGTGTCTCATTGTCTCTGTCTCTGTATCTCTGTCTGTCTCTGTATCTCAGTCTCTCTGTGTCTCTGTCTCTCTCTTTCCCTCTCCTTCCTTTATCTCTCTGTCACTCTCTGTCTCTCTCTCTCTCTCTGTTTGTCTCTCTCTCTCTGTTTGTCTCTCTCTCTCTGTTTGTCTCCCCTCCCTCCCTCCCTCCCTCCCTCTCTGTCTCTCTCTCTCTCTGTCTCTCTCTCTCTCTCTGTCTCTCTCTGTCTCTCTCTCTCTCTCTCTCTCTCTCTCTCTCTCTCTCTCTCTCTCTCTCTCTCTCTCTCTCTCTCTCTCTCTCTCTCTTCCCTCTCCTTCCTCTCTCTCTGTCTCTCTGTCTCTCTGTCTCTCTCATTTTGTATATGTGCATGTGCTAACAGAAGTTTCCTAGCAGGTACCCTCCCATTAGTATCTGTGATGTGACCACCTACTATTAAGGTGGATTAATTTGGGTTTCCTCAAGGACCCAACACAAAGGGGACCTATACTCAGATATCCTGGGGTCCTGAAATCTATTCCCCACTTTCAGTCTATTCCTGCCAGTGTTTCTATTTATCTGTGTCCAAGAATTTGTCAGTAACACCCCATGCTTTTTGTTCAAGGAAAATAATAAAAAAAAGAGAGAAATATTTTTCTCTAACCCTTGTGAAGTTTTTGTTTGTAGTTTAAAATATTAAGAGGATTTTTTTCTTTCTGGAAAAACTTTTGGAATTAACGAGAGAGCTCCTCCTACTGGATGGTTTGTCTAAACATTTTGAGCCTCCAACCTTAATACGAGTTACTTTTAAACCCTGGTCCATGGAATAAAGATTCACATTTTTTAAATTTTAATTTATTTATTAGTTTCATTAAAGTTCTGAAGTGTCTCTGTCCTTTCCAATCCTACGCTAGAGGAGGCATCATTTGACATATACACACATGTAAAACTGAGTCTCATCTCCATGATCAGCAGAGATTTATTGGGATTCCAGTGGAAAATGGGGCCCCTCAGCATATTGGAACCTCTCAAATTCTTCCAAATTCCCTATGGTCTATTGTGTCAAATCCCACACAGAAAACCACAACACCTCACACTGATATCATGTTTTCATAATTAAAAATGTGTTAGCCACCCATATGGTAGCAAATTCAAGGTGCATTACCTGGGTTTTTATAGATGAGAAAACTGAGCAACAGAGAAGGGCAATGATTTTCCCAGAGTCATCCAGCTACAGTCTCCTGGCTGGAAATTGACAGCTTTTTCTTCGCCATCATTTTACTCCTGGAATCATATTTTAAGAAGGTTATTGACCACATAAAAAGGGTTATTAATCTGAGGTCCATGTATTTTTAACATTTTAATAACTATACTTCAATATGGTTAGTTTATTATGTGATCCTGTATCATTTATTTCATTCACTGAAAAATGTTATTCAGAAAAGAGGTCCAAAGGCTTTACTTTTTTTTTTTTTAATTTGACTTATTCATTTGTTTCATTAAAGTTCTGAAGTATATTGCTCCCTTGCCACCCTACCCTGGAGGAGACATCATTTGAATATATATATATATATACATATATATATAATATATATACATACATATATATAAATACACACATATGTAAAGCCATGTCTCATTTCCATGAACAATAGGGGAAAAATAAGGCAATGAACCCTGGACCTAAAGGGTGTCAGGGAGATCGGAGGGAATTCAATATTTCAAGCTTTCAGTAGCCCTTCTAATCCTAGTGACCAGAGGAGGGCAATCAACATGAAGATTTAGCCTATCATTGATGCTTTTGGAAGCCTTAGAGATTTCCAAAAAAGTGACAGAAAGGACAGTATACATTTAAATCACTAAGTCTTTACTTGATAAGGTTTAGCGGACACAATCACAGGCTTAGGGTTTAATATGAGACACTTGAAAGTATGAGGAATGTGTCTGGATCCCCATTACCAAAGAGAATGAGTGCAAATATCTCCCTGGAGGGGGCAGGATATACCCTTATTTAGCTAGTGGAGAATTATCTATGCTTGGAGTCAGATGATCTCTAGGAGATGGTAAGGGAAAAAAGGGACTGAGGATTCAAAGAGAGGCACCCTGTGGACCCACTACAAAGCTAGTTCTGGACTCTCATCACGGTTCTTTTATCACCTGATTTCCATCTCATATACCAAGGTTAATCCCCCATACAAATGAGGGTCTGATGGTTTTTTACAGAGGGCAAGGTCTTTAGCAATCGGGTCTTTCATTCTCTACGTCTGGTGCCACAGGCAGAAAGGCAGAAAAGTTGTTTGGAATGGATAAGTTTCTCACTAGATATGGATGTTTCTAGAAAAAAATGGCAGGGTAGGGACAGGACTCCTTGTACCAGGCAACATGAAGGCGTATATTAAAAATAGAGAGAACCTATCACAAAAAGCCAAAAAAGAGGAGAGAGTTTAGACTACTACATATGGCGAAGAGTCTGGAAGCGATGGCATATATGAAATGAGGAAAGGAAAAAAGAAATTTTAATCTGTGAAAGAGTAGACTTACTGAAAAGTTTTATCATCTAGAAAAAATAGTCATATGTATTTGTGGATAACTGGATGTAAAAATTAAATTATATCTAGTAATAAAAATATTATATTTTATGAGGTTTATTAAGGATTATTAGAAATGAAGGAATAGAGAAAATACACAATAATAACCACATGCCCATGGCTGATTAGCCAATTCAGAATCCTCGTGCTTAGCTTACTTACTACATCATTGCAATAGAATGGAAGAGGGAGAGGGAGGTGCTACTGCCAGTTAAATACCAATTGTGATCTCGCCAACCAGGGGATTCAGGTGAGATTATAGGGAATTCTGGGAAACACCAAGGACTTCTGGGGATTGAAGTCTGGGGTTCAAAATAATAGTCATATGTATTTGTGGATAACTGGACAAGGATCAATACAGATATTATGGAAAGGTAAATTTTAGGTCAATACAAAATACTGGGAAATAGAAAGACTTGCTTTGACATGGAGTGAGATTTACATCACTGAAAGTGCACAAGCATCAGTGGGAAGACTATCTGTCAGGGATTCTGGAGGAAGGATTCCTAGACTAGATATACAGTTGTGCAAATGACCTCTACAATGCATTCCAGCTCTAAGATCTTGTCATTCTTTGTGATCATTAGATAATGTCTCATAATTAAGATTAGGCATGAGTTACAAAAGAGATCAGTAGCATCTAATTAACTACTTTGCTAATTTGTTCTCCCTTGGAAAATCTTGGTGAATACCATGGCTAGAATGTAAAATTTCTTGTCTATCTGTTTTATTGATATTTTTGTTTTTTAAACAAGACTTTATCAGAATTATTAATTAAACACAAGTGCTGTTTCTTTCAGACTTCAATATCCCCTTCCCCAACACAAGTAAGGAACCTTCTCTTGGTCATCCTTGATTAACTGGAGACTTCCTCTCTCATAAATTGCCTTGTATATACTTTATATATGTTTCCTGTTGTCTCCTCCTATCATATATAAGTGCCTTGAAATGAGGAACATTTTAATTCTTGTAACTATTCCTGGCATCTCTCTGTACCTGGAAAATCAAAGAGGAAAAGGTAGGACATGGACCTATGCTTTCATTGGCATATAGAACTCCCAGGGTGAAGCCACACTCTCCACCAATGTAGTTGGAACCTTTTCTGCAAATTTTAGTCTTAGAGGATTACTTTCAAGTGCCAAATTTTAAGAGAATTGCCCAAGATCGTACAACCAGAATAGGTCAGAGATATGACTTGAATACAAGTCTTCTGGTTTTGAGACCCACTCTCTATGTCACTGCATTTTGATATGTAATAAAATTTCTGTTTAATCATTCTTCAGTTGTGTCCAATCCTTTGTGGCTCCATTTGGGATTTTCTTGGCAAAGACACTAGAACAGGTTATCATTTCCTTCCCTAGCTCACTTTACTGATAAGGATACTGAGGCAACAGGTTCAGGTGAATTGTGCAGAGTCACACAGATAGTGGTCTGAGGCCACATTTGAACTAAAAAAGATGACTTTTCTTGATTTCAGGCTCCATGCTGTATCTACCCACTCTGTATCACCTACCTGCCTCAAATGAACGTTTCTTGCTACAATTATTTTAGGTAACCACATAGCATTATGTGAAAAGAACTGACACAGAAATGAAAACTGAAGTCTTATTTGATCTGTGCCAAGTACCAATGATTAAGACTTGCCTTTGGGAGTGTCAGACCTCAATTTCCATATTCAAGAAAGTACTCATTACTAACAAATAATTCCTCACTTACAGAAAACCAAGAAAAACTTCAAAGATCTACACCTGTATTTGGACAAGATGTACGAGTTCCTTTTTTCATTACTAACACAATTTATAGCAGTTTGATGAGACCAGATGTTTTTAAATTTTAATAAGAAATTTATTTTTCCCCAAGAGGACTTTCAAATAGTTGTTTAGGACTATTAGTGAGTTGTTTTTAATGTTCCATATTATAAAATTAATGTTATTGATATCTTTTGTTTTCCTATCATCCATATTATATATATATATAATATACATAATATATATATTTAATATATATATATACAAAATATATATATATATGTTATATCCACTGTATTCTTCCCTGACTCCTTCCAGGATCTTTCACTTATAATAAGAATTTTAAAAGAGGGGAGAAAAAAAAGTTGAGCAATACTAATCAGCACATAAGAAAAATATCACTTTACATGTAATGTCCCACAACTGTGTCCCCACACCTCTACAGAGAAAATTGTTCATTTTTCGAATGATTTTTAAAAAAAATCAAAATCATGAAGAGTTTTCACATGCCCAATCAGTAGTAGCTACATGACTCATATTGAACTTCATTGGTTGTTTAGTTCTCCAATAGCCATTAATAAGTGTGAGCCATCCATCAAAATAATCAGAATATGTTAGATTTATAGGACTGACAACCATTTAGTCCAGCTCCTTCACAATACAGGAAATGAGGCCCACAAGGAATGAGACTGATTTGCAACAGGTCACTTTGGCAATAAGTAGTAGAGTCAGAATCCAAACCCAGGTCCTGTGGCTTCTGAGGGGGCTCTTTCCAGGACATCAAGCTGCCTCAAGTTCCACCATTCCTCCCTTTTGCCCCCTTACATCTCTCCTAAAGGTTAAACACTCCTACATCCCTCACTGATCCTCAAACTATGTCATAAAAATAGATGAAGAAAATGGGGGTATTTAATTCAGGAGAATAGAAGAATTGGGAAAGATTCGATAGCTACATTTGAAAGTGATAACATAAAGCCCCTGATTCATGGCTGAGTAAGTCAGTTCTAGTAAGGTCAATGTCAATGAAAGCAAGAATACTGATGGTGCTCCCTGTGGACCAGTTACTTTTCCGATGTTCCACACTCCCAGACTGGCTGGAATAATCAAACTCAAGTCTTTATTTACAAATGGGGTTTGGGGTAAGGGAGTGTACAGGCATTATTGCAGCCTCTAGCTAATTTTGCTTATTCACCTGGCATGTGGACTATGTGTTACAGGACTGGAAAGGAGGAGCTAGGTAAATTGGCCCCATTCTTTCAAGGTGGACTTTCCCTCTTGAAAACATGGCCAGCAATGCAGAGCAAACAGAAGTGCTTGTATCAATGTGCTTAAAAATAAAAATATTATCCAATACCGAATTGATTCCATAATTTCGTTGCTGTACACATTCCCTCTGCTGATGAGGATTATAACCTAGCAATTCAATTCAATTCGAGTTTGGGCAAAAATAGGTATAGCAGCTCTTTTTGTGGTGGCAAACTCATTTAAGTACAAGAAGCATTTAGTAAATACTGGGTGAGGCACTGAGGATACAAAGACAACAAGAAAAAATTGTTCCTGCCCTCAAAGAAATTAAATTCCAGGGGGAAATGTACATAGATAAAGAAATTTAAGTATTTGGAAGGAATGTTGCAAGCTCTAAAACCAGGACACATAATAACTAGCATTTCCTTAGTAATTTAGAGTTTGCAAAGCACTTTTTCCTTATATTTTTTCCTTGTAATAGCTCACACCAGATAGGTGCTATTATTATTCCCATTCTAATTTTGCATAAACTGAGACTTACAGAAGATAAGTGACTTGCCCAGGGTCACATAGTGTCTGAGGAAGTATTTGTTCTCTAGTCATCCTGACTTCATGACATTCAGAGTTCAGTGTTCAATCCCTGCAGCACTTAGCTATAAGGATAAAGTCCATCTGTCTTTGCCTATCCCATTCAGCCCTGTCCATCAATCCTGCATGATGCCTCCACCCAGCTTTCCTCAGGTTGTCTTCACATTATGTGAACATCAATGGAGCACACAGGCTGTCTGTTGGTTATCATTCAATGTCTGTTTGACTTGCTTGTTCAGATCCATTTTCTATTAAGAAGTGATCTAAGGTTCCTCAGAAAAGGCTTTTGTGTCTGAGCTCTCAACCTTATAATACTGAAGTAGTATTCTAAGATAATTGCTAGATTTGAAATATTTTAAAACTGAGCTGATCTAAAACAATCCTCATCTCAGGCAGCCCTTTAATGGTAGACTGACATTCCCGGATGCTGAGGAAGGTCCCAAACCTAGTCACAGCTCAAAAAATATGCAGGAAAGAAAGATAAAAACTTAGCACACTAGCCCCCCCCTCCCCCCCCCCCCCCGGTAGCCTTACAACAGGCCATGCACATTAGAGAAATGCACAAAACAGTAGAATCTTTCCCTCTGGTTAAAAGAATGTTTTGTCACCCTTCTGGACAGTTCTTCAGACCACCTTCTTGGGTGAGCCGATAAGTATGATGAATGATGAATCCTGAATTCTGGCAAGGCTGAAAAGCCTACCTGAATGAGATAGAGGATTCTTTCATATCCATTTGTTTAATTTGTCAAGAAGAAATGGTCTTAAAAGATTGTTTTAGGGCAATGATCACCATATCCTTTTGGCTAAGTATTCTGCTAAATTTTGGTGGCATAAGAGGTCACCAAGAAGCACTTGCCTTTTTGCTCTTTGACACTGAAAAAGAAATGAGACCCAAGAAAGATCAGTCCCCTTATCAAAAGGTAAGTGCTCAGTTAACAGACCTTTGGGCATTGACCCAACAGATTCCCATGGCACAGCAAAGGCATTTGGGATAGCTAGGGCATGGAAAGGTACACTAGATTAAATAATGCAAACATCAGAGGACATTCAGGTCTTTTTCCATATCCAAGAAGGTAAGCCTTTGAAGAGGTGAAGTGTGACAAAGTCAATCAGTCAATTAAAGCACATTTATTACTAGCAAGAATAATTCACTTAGAACCAGGAAAAACTAGGATTTATACTCTGTCTCAAATACTTTCCAGATGACAGGCAAATTATATAATCTCTCTGAGCATCAACTTCCTTATCTGTAAAATGGACATAATAATAGCACCTGCTATACTAGGATTTTGTACAGATAAAATTCGATAATATTTGTAAGACTCTTTAAAAATAAATTGCATTTTTATTAGCTTTTTCATTTCTATATAATTAATTTAGAGTATTTTTCCATGGTTATATGATTCATGATCTTTCCCTCCTTTCCTCCCACCCCCCTCCTGGAGTTCACAAGCAATTCCACTGGGTTTTACACATATCATTGTTCAAAATCTATTTCCATATTATTAATATTTGCAATAGTGTTCATTTAAAGTCAACATCCCCAATCATATCCCCATGAACCCATGTTATCAAGCAGTTGTTTTTCTTCTGCATTTCCTCTCCCACAGTTCTTTCTCTGGATGTGATAGCATATTTCTCTTAAGTCCCTCAAAATTGTCTTGGATCATTGCATCACTGCTAGTAGAAAAGTCTATTATGTTCGATTGTACCACAGTGTGTCCATCTCTGTGTACAATGTTCTCCTGGCTCTGCTCCTTTCACTCTGAATCACTTCCTGGATGTTGTTCCAGTTCCCATGGAATTCCTCCACTTTATTATTATTCCTTTGAGCACAATAGTATTCCATTACCAATGTATACCACAATTTGTTCAGCCATTCCCCAATTGAAAGGCTTCTCCTCATTTTCCAAATAAACTGTATTTTTTTAAACAACTCTAAGTTTCCACCTCACACATATCATATTGGCTAATATCACAGAAATGAAAAATAATAAATGCTGGAGGGGATGTGGGAAAATTGGGACACTAATATACTGCTGGTGGAGTTATGAACTGATCTAATCACTATGGAAAGCAATTCAGAACTATTCCCAAAGAGCTTTAAAACTTTGACCCTGAAATTCAACTACTAACTCTGTATTCCAAAGATTAAAAAACACATTTGTGCAAAAAATATTTTGAGTGGCTCTTTTTCTGGCAGTAAAGAATTGGAAACTGGAGGGATGTTCATCAATTGGTGAATGGTTGAATCATCTGTGGTGTGTGATTGTAATGGAATACTACTGCTATTAGAAAGGTGAAGAATGATTTAAAAAAAGACATGGAAAGACCTACTTGAACTGGTGAAGTGAACAGAATCAGGAGAATGTTGTACACAATAACAGCAATATTATGATGAACACTATGAATGACTTCACAATATAGTTATCCAAGAAAATCCTCAAGGACTCGTGATGAAAAATGCCATCTGCCTCCAGAGAAAGAACTGATGGATTCAGACCAAGACATACTATATTTTACTTTTCTTTTGTTTGTTCAAATTCTCTTCTACAAAAGGACTAATATGGAAAGATGTTTGATACTACTTACACATGTAAAATCTATATCTGATTGCTTGCCAACTAGGCAAAAGGGAAGGTGATGGAGGGAGGGTGCGAATTTGACTCAAACTCAAAGAAAATGAAGGCTAAATTTGCTTTTTTCATCAAATTGAATTAAAAATTTTAAGATTAGTAAAATTTTAAAAATAATTGTATTGTATCTCAGCTGATTCTCATAACAGCCCTGTGAGTAAAATGCTGATAGGCTCATTTTACTGATACAGAAACTGAAGTTCATGGCATTCATTACATGGTCAGTGTCACAAAATCATTAATTCTCTGAAGTTAATTCTAATACAGCTCTTCCTGCCTCTGCTTTGGTGTTATGCAGTGTCAGATTTTCTTCTTTTTAGCCATAGGAAGAGTTTCTGCCTTAGGATACTGGAATTTTCATTTTAATTGCAAAAGAAGCACCCCAGAGTATTCTCGCTAAGCTCATGTAGGAGCTCCCAGTCCTACGGCCATGTTCTTCACAAGTTCCATCCATCCATGAATCTCAGAGCCAACAGCAAATGCCAAGAAGCAGATTATTCACTTTCCATGGGGACCAGAGACTTGGAGGCAGGATGAACTGAAATACACAGAATAAAGCCTGTGTTATCAGACAGGCTTTCATGTTATCCAGCACATTGGGTAAACAAGGAGTCAGACATTCCAGTTAACTCAGAGCTCATCAATCATGGCGATCTCCATGTGTGTTACATGGCTCAGTGCCCCAGAGTTCCCTTTTGTAAGGATAGGAAACTGGAGCCAGAGCAGCTGAGAAAACTCAGAAAAGCAAGACAAGATGATCTCACTTTTTCAGCCTCATCATTACTGGCTTCCCCAGATTGCATCGGTACCTAAGCCCATCAATCCAAAAGTCAGGATCAACATAGACACCTGTGAACATACCCACCACCCCCCAGGCCAGAATGATCACAACAAGGGGGAAAAAAAGACACAAAACCCAACATAGTAGCACCTAACACCTTCTAGTCTCTCTATTTCACACTCACTCCTGGAACACTCAATATCAAGTCTATAATGACTCACTCAAATGACAACTGGCACTCCAGCTTCCCCAACTAAGGCTAATCTCTGTGCTTACTCATCCATTTGAATTCTCAGAGCCTTCCTAACTCTTGGAACTCTTAAATGTCCCAACTGAAATGTTGGTCAATTGAAAGCAAACATTTTCATTGTATTGCCAAAACAAGAAAAATAGATATAAGGGTTTACTTTCTTCCTGTCTTTGCAAAAGTGGGGGACTTTGGATGGGAAACAGTGTATATTTGTCAGACAGTAAATGGATGGGATGACTTTGCTAAACTGTCTTGGTTTTGTTTTGGATTTTTTTCTTGCTTTTATTTTTACTCTTTGTTAGAAGATGTGCCTCTCTGAAAGAGGGAAAATACAGAGGTGTGTATGTATTGGGAATTATAGTGATGTAATTTTTTTCAAAACAAATCATTCTTTTAAAAGAATGCCAAATAAACTAATTCAAATGGAAAAAAAAAATTTTAAATAAAAGAATGCCAATGATATCAAGTGTTCCCTCTGCCAGTTCCTCTTGTTACAGAGATCCATTGGAGCTACAATGGAAACTTCAAACTGTGAATGGCAATTGATGTATTCTTTTTTGGACATTCAATTTAGCCATGCTCTAATCTCCTCAATATGTGGATCTCTGGACTACCATGATGTTAAGGGATCCTCTCTACAAATGACAAATGGCCATCCAGATTCCACTGAAGACCTCAAGCAAAGGATAACCCATTTGCTCCCAAGGTAAACCATTCCACTTTAGGCTAACTCTTGTTAGGAAGAAGTTTTCATTATATTGGGACAAAATCTTCCTTCTTTATATTTTTTAGCCATGCCTCTCAATTCAAGTATCATAGGATTTAAAACTCAAAGGGGTTATCTAGTCTAACCCCCCTTCTTTTATAGATGAAGATATTGAAGCTTTGAGAGGTAGAATGATTACTCATTGTCACACAATTAGGAAGCAGCAGAGTAAGCTCCAATCTCAATTTTTCTGACTCCAAATCTAAGGTCCTTTTGACTACTTCAAATAGTTCAATAGACATAAACTCACATAGGGCAAACTGAGGCTACATAGTCAAATTCCATTGAGACTTTGGAAGATTCTTCCTGAATTTTGAGTCAAGATAGCTTCCTCTACTATCACTCTATATTTGCATTTTGTAAAAATTGTGGTTCTTATGATACCTTGTCATTTGCTTCATGGAGAAACAGCTGTTTTATCTCTTCATTTTGATGTTCATTAGCCTGACAGATTAGATTATAGCTGAATGTCTACATGATGCTGAAACAACTAGCTGACTTAAATCAGTTTCTTCAAATAGTCAACTCAAGGATGGTAATCATGGTTGCAATAGGCACTTGATAGAACTGGTCAGTTGTTTGATTAAATTAACAGACTAATTCTCCTGCAGCAATTAATTGGATAGCCTTTGTAGACAAAACTGGCTGAAAATCACAGGGAGAATCATGTTATCAGAAAAAGAATCATGGTCCTATTAGCCAGTTGGTACCTGGATATGGTGCCTGAGCTGGTCAATTTTTATGATAACTGGACAGTTAAAAGGTGATTGTACATAGAATATTGGTCAAAACACTCAAGAATTGGTTGCCAAATGCAAGGGTTTGTGAGATGCATGAAATGCATTTGAACAGCCACATTTGGGCCAGGACATTAACATCAAGGACGAAAGTGTTAGGCACTAAATTGGGGAGATTAGGGTGGAGAGTTGCCAGCAATTACAAAACTCTTTTCAAAAGTAGAATTTGATAGATAGTGGAGTTCCCCTCAGTGGATGTCTTCAGTTGGATACTGGTGACTATTTGTCAGGTATGTTATATAAAATATCAAGAGTTAGTGGTCAGTTATGTAATAGAATCATAAGACCTTAGATCTAGAGTTAGAAGAGAGTTCAATGACAATCTCATCAACTCGTATCTGAAAAGGAATCCATACCTAAATCATTCTCATACAGCATTTGTTTAAATAATTCCATTAGGGGATAATCCTGTACCTTTGAAAGCATCCCATTCCATTTTTGATAACTCTAATCATTAGGATATTTTCCTTTACCCAATTCCAAATTATCCTCTTCCAAATTCCTCCCATTATTTCCAGTTCTGCTGTCAAAGGCAAAGCATAACACAAGTAATCCCTCTTTCCAGGGATAACACTTAAAATACTTGAAAATATCCATCATCCCTCCAGGGGCAGCACTTAAAATACTTGAAGATATCCATCATCCCTCCCCTTGTCAAAAGTATTCTCTTCACTGATGTGTCTGAATGCAAATTGAAGCATACTGCTTTTCACTTTTTTTCTTTGTAGGTTTCTAAAAAATGTCTTCTTCCGCAACATTACCAATATGGAAATGTTAAATTATATATATGTATGTATCTGTATATATATTCTCTTCTACCCAGCAATATTTTGGAATGATCAACAGTGATAGACTTAGCTACTCACAGTAATAGAATGATCCAGGAGAATTCTGAGGGACTTAAGACAAAGAATGCTATCCATTTTCAGTAAAAGAACTGTGGGAGTCAGAATGCAGATCAAAGCATATGATTTTTCAGTTTATTTTATTTGGCTTTTGATTGGGGGGTTTGGGTTTTATATGATTAACCATGTACAGAAATGAACAACTTGGAAATATGTTTTGTGTGATAATACATGTATAAACCAGCTCCTGGATGCATAAGGGAAGAGGGGGGGAGACAATTTAGGTCATATAACTTCTGAAAACTTATGTGGAAATTTCTTAATATATGTAATTGGTAAAATAAAATATCTTTATAAAACTGAAATGAAAAGAAAATGAAAAAATAAAGATTTAAAGAAATGTTCTCTTCTCTAAGCAAAACATCCCTTGTTCCTTCAACTGATACTTATATGGCAGGAACTCAACCATAATCACCCTGGTTGCCCTTCTCTGCCCTCTCCAGTTTATAAATTTTTTCCAAAACTTTCAGACAGGGGTTGGACTAACTGGTCTCGGAGGTCCTTCCAACAATCAAATTCTCTGATTCTGGGATTGTCTCCATGTTAGGGGTAACAGTGCTGACAAAAATAAATGACAGAAGAGATGACACATCAAAGAATGGTATTTAGATCATCATCCCCATTCTAGAGTAATTATTTGGGACCAAGACATTTGAAATTAGAGAAGCAGGATGTGAGTTTTGCCTGGTGGTTTTTGTACTTTTGTTTTCTGTTGATTTTTAACTGATTCCCAAAACTCCATCACTTGTAAGAGTAGAGATCTTAGTTCATAGCATATACAACTGTAGACCAAGTTAAGCTGTTTCATTAGGCACCCACTGTCTCATCCCAGATTGCTCCCTTCGGGTACTGGGACTTACATGGAATTTAATCATCTTCCATCACAATTACCAGGAGCATGAAAAGCAGCTGTTGCCTCCTCCCCACTGTGCTTGGCGGTCAGCAGATGGCCAGAGGGTCCCATCATCTGACAACAGTGTGCTTCCTTTCCAGGTGCAAGTCTTTGCATGCCACTGCCTGAGCCAAGAGTTTCTGTCTGCCTGCTTGATATGGAATATGATGCTGAGAGTGTCATCTCTATCAAAGTAGGATGACAAGCTAAATACCAAAATATAAAAGTATAGTTTGGGGCTTTGGGAGCTGGTGAGACATATCCTAGGACCGTGCCTGAGTACAGGATGGATGAGTCTAATCTATTATTTTGACAGGTTAAGAACAGGATTTTTTCATTCCATTGGTACAGAAAACTCTCAGTTGAAGAAGCATCTTTTACCAATGCATTCTCTACAACTTAGAGTGGCATTAAGTACTGAGACAAGTGACTAGCCCAGGGGCACAATGTCTCAATACGTCTAAGGTGGGACTTGAACCCAGTTATTTAAAGCTAGTTTTTAGACTGGCTCTCTACCCACTGTACCACATTGCCTTATGCTTATAAATACTCATATGTAATATATATTATATACATATATACTATATACATGCTATATATGTTGAGATTATGAAGTTTTTAAATTTAGAAAATATTAGAAGGCATAGTTTCTCTCCTAAATACCACTTTACTACTCATGTATCTATGGACAAGTTATTTATTTTGGTCTCAGTTTCCTTCTCTGTAAAATGAGACTAGAACTTAACCTATAATTCTATGACTAGAGAAGATGTACATCTATCTAGTTTTTCAAAATTTATACAATATGCTTTCCTCACAACAATACCAGGATTAGTGACTTCAACCACAAAGAGACAAACTGATCCCTGCTCACTCCATATTAACTTGGTAAAACACATGTTATAACAGCAATATTGTGATGATCAACTGTGAAAACTTGGCTCCTCTCAGCAAAGCAATGTTATGGGGCAATCCTGAAAGACTTATGAGGGGGAATTTTCTCCATCTGAAGAGCAGGGACTGTTGGAGTCAGATGGATATAGACCAAAGCATAATAACTTTCACATCAGTGTATTTATGGTTTTATTCTGGTTTCTTATTTTGGTTATATGTTTTTATATAATTTTATATAAATTAATTTTTGGTTATATATAAGTTGCTCTTATTTTGGTTTTTATTTTGGTTATATATTTTATTTTTATATAATTTTATATAAATTAATTATATATATATATAGGTTATATATGAGTTTGCTCTTATAACAATGACCAATATGGAAGTATGATTTGCATGATAATAAAAATATTTTTTAAAGTATTACATTAAAATTATCTATGTATGATTATATATTTATGTATTTTGTTAAATATCTCCCATTTACATTTTAATCTGGTTCAGGACCACTCAGCAATTTTACTCTCGGGGATTCGGGGAGGGGAGAGTACCATGGAGGAGAGTAGAAGAGGAAATTTTGTTTCCTCTGATCTAGGTTGCATAAATATTCCTTTTGTCCATTTTATTGAAAGTGATTGAGGTTCAGTGAAATAAAGGAATTTACCACAAAGGTAATTAAGTAAGATTTGAAGTGAAGCTTTCTCATTCTGTATCCATTCTGCTTTTCTACTATAGGATACTGCCTTTCACTTGATATTCTCAGAAAGGAAATGGCTTTATATGTGCATTGGACCATGTTCTAGAGTCTCATCTAGACTAGTTAGCTCTTTTCTAGTCCAAGGCCACCAGCTTCATCTCTAGCCCCCTCCCTCAATATCACCTGTAAATCCCTTGGACACAGGATAAAACCCAGGAGAACCAGTCAATATCTCAGTAATAGACAACACTTTTATATAATGACTTTAGCATCATTTAGTCCAGCTTCATCAGAGTATATTCTGCAATTTGAAAAGAGTCTTTAAAAAGCAATATTATCAAGGACCAGTGGTAATGGTAGATTTTAAAATATAGCAAAAACATAACCTTTCAGATGTATTTTAATGTGATATGTGTTTGTTTGTCAAGTCATTCGTCTGTGATCTCTACAAACACCAAGAATGCTTCATTTCAACACTCACCCATCCCTGTCCCTGCCACCATGGAGCTAGGAGTGAAGGAGCATCTTACAGGTCTAGCAAGGTGATATATAATTAAATCACCCAAGCAAATGTGGGGTAACTGATGTTAGAGAGGGCATGAGAAGTAGGCAGTTTGGAGTAATGGAAAAAGTCATGCTATAAATACAGGTAATCAAGGTAAAATTTAACTGTAGGAAATATATTTCCATGTTACCAACTTAATGTTTTAAAAGCAATCAGTTTAATGCAAAGAGACTTTCCTTTAGAATTAGAAAAACGTGGGTTCAAATTCCAGGTCTGTTCCTTTCTCCTTGTTTAAATCTCAATAAGTCAATATAACTTCTCTAGGTCTCAGGCTTCACATCTATGAAGTGAGAGAATTGGATTAGATGACCTGGAAGGTCCCCTCCAGCTCCATGATGCTAACTCCCACTTTTATAAAGCATCGTAGGGCTTGCAAATTATTATCATTTGGATGGTTACACTATCTGGTTTAGCCCAAACTGCCTGGACCTTTTCTTTCAAAGGGAAGAAAGTAAGAAGACCAACAGGAATAGTTGGAGTGAATAATGATAAACCCACAGATGAAGTCTCTGATACAAGTGTAATTCTACCAACTTCTGTGAGCATCTGGCCTGTTGAGGATTCATATACTCAAAGGTGCTGGGCCCAAACATCTTAGACTGGTGCAATTATAGAATATTCCAGCTCCTACTACTTCAGTACATAAATACCTTACCACATTGGACCACACAGAGTAGTTAACATTTCAAAGCAGGACTGATTGCCTGGGACTACGGCGGGCGATTTTCCACCTCTCCAAATCTGAAAACCAATATCAAGGTAGGCGGGTCATTCTCCATTTGGCCATGCCATAAGTTCACAAACTATCCACAGGTAGATCAGTTGGATGTAAGACCAACCCTTTATGCCTGGAAAACCCAAACCAGCCTAGTGGAAACACGTTTCAAAATATAGTTCTTTGTCACCACTCAAAAAAACAAGAAGGAATAGCTTTGACCCTATTCCAAAAAGAGGCTATTTCTCATTCATTTCTAAAGAGCTATTTATCCTCTGTAAGCAATATTGGCATTCATGAATGTCTGAGGGTAGCTCTGCTCTCAGTCCTCTTTTATTAAGAAGGCAGCTAAATGGAACAGGTGATAAGAAGGCTGAACATGGAGTCAAAAGGCTCAAGATCTAATCCTGCCTCAGATATTTACTATTTGTGTGATCCTGGGTCAGTCACTTAACCTTTCTGTGTGTCAGTTTTCTTCTCTATAAAATGGGAATGATTATTATAGCTATCTCCCAAGGCTTTTGTTAAGATCAAATGAGATAACATGTATACTAACACTTTGTAAAGTTGAAAAATATTATATAAATGCTACCTGTTATAATTAAGGAGTAGCTAAGTGGTACAGTGGATAGTCAGGAAGACCCTCTTCCTAACAATAATTCTCATCTGATCTCAGAAACTAGCTATGAGACAGCAGGTAAGTCACTTAACCCTGTTTGCCTCAGTTTCTCATTTGTGTGACAATTGAAATTATCTGGACGCTGTATTTTTTTATTTAGAAAATATCAATTTATTAATCTGCCATTCACTATGATCTAATTAGCCATGGGTTTGGAGTCTGGAATGGACTCCATGGAATTCATAGCTTGGTGAGAGGCTCTCAAAGTCAGAAGAGATCCAGGTCAAGCTCAAAAATCTGGATCCATGGTTCCAAGAGAGACAGAACCAATGTGGCCAGAAAATAGGGAACAAACAGTAAGCAGCTAGGCAAAAAGCCTCATTTACTGCCACACAAGCCAATATACAGCTCTTCAGACATCATCATCAACTTCCCCCTCTCCCCCCACACTGAAAACAGCCTAAGAAGTTTCTCATTGGAACTCAAGGGACTTCCCTTGAGTGGTGGATCTTCTGGACTCATTCTCTTCCTTCCTACAACATGGCTGCCTACTACAAATGTACTTTCCCCAGCATGGCATCTGCCTAGATGATTTAATCACCTAATCAAGCCCTTCTTTAGAGATAAACAGGGAGCAGTTTTTAGGACTCTAGACAAAAGAAGGGAGGACCCAATCCAGTTTCATAGCCTGAGGAAGAGGTGGTTTTATAGTTTTTAATATCCAACAATTCTTGGGGGCCAAAGAGAAACAATTTTTCAAAAAAAATCCCAATTCTATATTAAATTTCCACATTTACAAAATGAGCTAGGGAAGGAAATGGCAAACTATTCTAGTATCTTCATCAAGAAAACACTAAATGGTGTTAAGAAGAGTCAGACAGGACTTAAATGACTGAATAATAGCGATGTTTTCATCAAAAAATTTTGGGGGGCTAGGCATTGTGTGAGACTATAAAATGACTAAGACAAAAATAGAAAGGTGCCAGAGTATATCGGATAGTGTTTTGGGTTTAGAGTCAAGTCCTGCCTCAGATATTAACTGTTTGACCCAAGGAAAATCACTTGACCCCTTTCTGCCTTGATTTCCTTATCTGTAAAAAAGAAATGATTGAACTCAGCAGCCTCTAAGGCCCCTTTTTTCTCTAAATCTATGAAGTTCTGAAAAGGTTTCCTACTTCTTAGGGCTTACAGGTTATCTGCTGGTAACAAGAACATCTATAAAAAAACAAAAGTTAATTTGAGAGGGAAAGAGTACTCACAAATGAGTCACCAAGATTTCAATGAGAAGATGGCACCTCTACTGAGTCTTTAAGAAAGATACACATTTAGGGAAGAAGAGGCCAGAAGGGAGCCATGATAGGCATGGAAACCAATCTCTCTCCAAATGTTTAGAGTCAGGAGATGGAAGGCTGTGCTAAGAAAATTTGAATTAGGATAGTTTGAATTCATCACTAAGTGAGTCAAAAAGAGTTGTGTTCAAATAAGTTGGAAAGCTATTGAAGGGAGAGTGCTAAGTGGAAAGTTTAAATGTCAGGTTGTGCAATTTGTGTTTTACACAAGAGTCGATAGTGAACTACTGAATATTTTTGAATTGGGGTGCCATCATGAGGCACATTATTTTGGAAGCTGAGGGGATGGTGTAGTAGAGAGGACACAGCCTAGAAAAAGTGAGATCACTGCAGATCCTATTGAAATAGACCAAATAAGAAGGAAAGAGGACTTGAAGTAAGGAAGTGACTATCAAAATGGGAAACATTTAATTCCACAAATATTTATTAAGTGTGTGTGGGGAGAGAGACAGAGACAGACAGAGAGACAGAGACAGACCCTGGACAAGTTACTTAGCTTCTCATTGTACCCAAGTAGCTCTCTAAGATTAGAAGTGATAACACAGGTATCAACCTGCATAGGAAGAAAGTTTCCACACTGGGAGCACTCTCTATCAGGTACCTGGTACATAGAAGATACTTAGTAAATGTTGGTTGATTCATCAATTGATTGATTGCCATCTTAAATCTGGACCCAAAAATGTGCAAAATACCATACTTGGAGCTAAATAAACTGATTCAAGATATAATCATCATCAGATATGTGTAATTAATTTCTGTACCCTGGAACTCCAATTCCCAGCATCCCATGTTCCTTCTCATGTTACGTGCTGACATAGGGAAGATATAAATTTGGTGTGGCCCCACTTCTTGCTCTCTCTTCCTGTGATCCTGTTTGGTAGAGGTGGTGTGAGGTGAGTGGCAGGAGAATCTACTCATGTGGCCTTATATTTTGTTAGATAATTTCCTTTTTATTCCATTACTTCAAGTAGTTATTAACAAACTTAAAAAATATATAATACTTGGAGTGTTGGACATTAATTTTCATCTTACAGATATAAATATATATATAAACATATGTATTTAGAGCTGGAGGAGGTCCTTAAAGTTCACCCCTTCTGATGCCTCTATTTTAGAGATTAGAAAACTAAAGGCCATTTTGGGGGAATGATTTACCCAGGTAGAAGCCATAAATAAATGGAAGAGCTAAGATTCAAGGGTCATTGGACTCCAAACACCATGCTCTTTTCCCTGTGGTACATTATCACTTGACTTTCAACAAATCTAAAATGTGCTGGAGAAGATAAAATGTACTTAGATAGCTAAGGTCCAAAGTATAATGTGATATATATGTATATATATATATATATATGATAGGAGAAAATTAAACAGCAATGAGCAATTTGAACAGAAAAATCTATTGATAGACAGATTGTCATTAAAGGTTTCATGGAGGAGGGGGCATCTGAATTTGCTTTGAAAGAGTAGAAGTCTTCCACAGGTAGAAATATGCATGAACACTATTTCCAGCATGATGAACCACATCTGCAAATGCCCAAAGGAAGGAAATAGAGGGAAAACATTCAAGAACTGTGACTAGCTCTGTAATGAAGCAGGTATGGTAAAGAGCAGTTTTAGATAAGCTAGAAAGGTAGGTAAAAATGAGATTGTGGAGAGGCCTGGACACTATACAAAATAATCTGAATCTGAACATCATCTCAAAAGTGTTATGGGATCCATTGATGGTTTGGGGATGGTGGTGAAGAAATTGGAACTATTCATTTGAAAAGTTATCTGGCAGTCATGTGAAAGATGTCTTGGAGAGGGCAGAGAATGAACGAAGAAAGACGAGTACAAGAGCCCACAAGACATAATGAAGTTTTGACTGAGGCCAATA